>NC_133666.1:85634086-85934086 GCF_037893015.1 Macrotis lagotis
GAGGAGAAAATAAAATATTAGAGAGAACAAAATTATGTAGGACTTAAGACACATTATTTTTTTTTTAAAATGGAAGATAATAGTCTTTGGTCTTTGTTTAAACTCCACAGTTCTTTCTCTGGATACAGATGATAGTCTACATCACAGGTATTCTAAAATTGTCCCTGATTATTCATTGATGGAATGAGAAAGTCCATTAAGGTTAATCATCACCCCCATGTTGCTGTTAAGGTGCATAATGTTCTTCTGGTTCTGCTCATCTTGTCCAACATCAGTTCATGCAAGACTTTCCAGGCTTCTCTGAAATCCCATCCCTCATGGTTTCTAATAGAATAATAGTGTTCCATAAGATACATATACCATAATTTGTTCAGTCATTCCCCAACTGATGCACATTCACTTGATTTCCACTTCGTTGCTATTACAAACAGGGCTGATGTGAATATTTTTGTAGACGTGATTCTTTTACATTTTTTCATGATCTCTTCAGGGTATATTCCCAGCAGTGGTATTGCTGGATCAAAGGGTATGCAGATATTTATTACCCTTCGGGTATAATTCCAGATTGCCCTCCAGAAATGCTGGGTGAGCTCACAGATCCAACAACAATGTATTAGTGTTCTTAGATTTCCCACATCCCTTCCAACCTTGGACATTGTCCTTTCTGGTTATATTGGCCAATCTGACAGGTGTCAGATGGAACCTCAGAACTGCTTTAATATTGCATTTCTTTAATCATTTATGATTTAGAGCAATTTTATATGAATATGAATGACTTTGATTTCCTCATCTGTTTTATTGCCTTTGTAATTTGACCATTTGTCAACTGGGAAATGGCTTATTTTTTATAAATTTAACTATATATATATTTTAGGAATGAATACTTTGTCAGAAAATCTAGTAGTAAAATTATTTTCCAACTTACTACATTTTTTAATCTTGGTTACAGTGGTTTGGGTTGTGTAAAAGCTTTCTAATTTAATGTAATCAAAATTATCTAATTTGTTTCTAATGATGCTATCCATCTCTTCTTTGGACATGAACTGCTTCCCTTTCCATAGATCTCACAGGTAAACTACTGTTTGATCTCCTAGTTTTCCTAGTTTGCTTATAATATTGTCTTTTATGTCTAAATCATGTACCTATTTTGATCTTATCTTGGTAGAGAGTGTGAGATGTTGGTATAATCCAAGTCTCTGCCATAACAACTTCTGATTTTCCTAACAGTTTTTTTTTTTTTTATCAAAGAGAGAGTTCTTATACCATAAGCAGGACTCTGGGTTTATCAAATAGAAGATTACTATTATCATTTTCTGCTTTCTCTTCTGCACTTAATCTATTTTACTGATCCACCACTCTATTTCTTAGCCAAAACCAAGCAGTTGTGATGACTGATGTTTTATAATATAATTTTACATCTGGTAAGGCTAAGCCACCTTCTTTTGCACTTTTTCATTACATCCCTGTATATTCTTGACTGTTTGTTTCTCCATATGAATTTAGTTACAATTTTTTCTACCTCATTAAAGTAATTTTTTGGAAGTTTTTATTGGTAAATCACTAAGTAAGTAGTTTAATTTAGGTAGAATTGTCAATTAGCTCCACCTCTCCATGAGCAGTAGATATTTGTCCAGTTATTTAAATCTGATTTTTATTTATGAGAAAAGTGTTTAATAGTTTTTTCATTGACTTTCTGAGTCTGCCTTGCCAGGTAGACTTCCAAGTATTTTATAATGTCTGAAGCTATTTTAAATGGGACTTCTCTTTCTAGCTCTTGCTGCTTTTATGTTGAGGATATTTATGTGAGTTTATTTTATATGCTGCGACTTTGCTAAAGTTGCCAATTGTTTTTAGTAGTTTTTTAGATGATTTTTTAGGATTTTCTCGGTATACCATCTTACAACACTGCAAAGAAAGAGTTTTGTTTCGTCCTTCCAAATTCTATTACCTTCAATTTCTTTTTCTTCTCTTAATGCTGAAGCTACCATTTCTAACACAATATTGAATGGTGGTCATGATAATGGGCATCCTCATTTCACCCTAATGTTATTGGCAATATCTCTAGCTTATCCCCATTGTATATCATGCTTTTTGATGGTTTCAGATAGCTACTTCTTATAATTTTAAGGAACAATCCATTTATTCCTATGCTGTCCAGTGTTTTTAGTAAGAATAGGTGCTGAATTTTGTCAAAGGCTTTTTCAGCATCTATTGAGATAATCATAGGATTTCTGTTAGGTTTCTTATTGGTATAGTCATATATAATATGTTTTCCTAATAAAGAACCAACCCTGCATTCCTGGGATAAATCCTGCTTGGTCATGGTGTATTATCCTAGTGGTAACTTGTTGTAATAACTTTGCTAAGATTTTATTTAGGATTTATCCATCCATATTCATTAGGGAAAATTGGTTTATAATTTTCTTTCTTCTTTGTGACTCTTCTTGGTTTAGGTATCAGCACCATAATAGTGTCATAGAAGGAGGTAGGCACAGTTATGTCTTCACCGATTTTTCCAAAGAGTATATAGAATTGGAACCAATTGTTCCTTAAAAGCTTAATAGAATTCACTTGTGAATCCATCTGACCCTGGAGATTTTTTCTTAGGGAGTTCCATGGCAGTTTGTTGAATTACTTTTTCTGAGACAGGATTATTTAGCTATTTAATTTCCTCTTCATTTAACCTGTACAACTTCTACTTTGATCAATATTCATCTACTTCATCTAGATTATCAAGTTTATTGTCATTCAGTTGTGCAAGTTAATTTTAAATTATTATTTTAATTTAATCCTCATTGGTGGTGAGTTCACGTTTTTCATTTACGACACTAGTAATTTGGTTTTCTTCTTTCTTTTTTTTAAATCAGACTAACCAAATGCTAATATATTTTATTGTTTTTTCATAAATTTTTATTATTAATAAAATTATTAAATAAATAAATGAAAATCAATAAAGTTTAAAAATTAAAAATTAAATTATTTATTATTTCAATAATTCTCTTGCTTTTGATTATATTAATCAAATTGATTAAAAATATCAATTCAAAAAATTAAAAATGTCACATCCTTTACCACAGAGCCTTAAAAGTATGGGAAAAACCCTGACCTATTTATTGCCATTCCTACTCAAAACCTACACATGCCAGATATCTGTACCCAAAATACAAGTATAATCCTCTGCAATCCCTTCATTAATAAAGATATTTATTTATAATAGTATTGGGATAATGAGTATTTAGCATTTGGTACATAAAAATATTGCCTTGTAATAAGGGTTTTTTTTTGGCAATGAAATTGGGTTAAGTGACCTTGCCCAGGTCACACTCCTAGGTAATTATTAAATGTCTGAGGGCAGATTTGAACTCAATTTCACCTGACTCCAGGGCTGGTATTCTGTCTACTGTGCCACCTAGTTGCTCCATTTATAAGGATTGTTAAGGGAAGAGAATGTAAGTTTGCATATTTGTATATATACAGCATGAAAAATCACATATCTTTAAAAATCTATCCTGGGGGAAAAGGACTATCAGGACTTCTAAGTACAAATAAAATGAACATTTTTTTTTATGACCTGGAATTTAGGATACTGAAATTTCCAGCATGAAATTAAGTCTCTCTGGAAGAAATAGGAATGCGTTGTGAAAACAGAATTCTTGAACAAGACTTTTACTTGGAATCTTGGATATTTGAGCATGATGACAATATATAATACATAAATATACAATCCATGATTTCTGAATTTAATGAGACTGTAGAAACAGAAATGACAGTTTGGAGATGATGTAGAAGAAAGAAATTGGAAAAGGACAGAGGCTGGCTGATGAGGCAAATTGTCTAAAGAAATGCGATTTTAGAACAGACAATGTCGGGCTTAGGAGAAGTCTTGGAGAAGAGAATACAGGACTGAGGAGGGAGTTATAACATTGCTGCTTAGGTATAGAGATAGAAGATAGAAGATCTAAGGCCACTGAAAAGCAAAAGAATTTGATTGCTCCCTTTGGGATTTTAAAAACTTCTCAAAATTTTATTACAAATGTAGCTAAGTAAATAGAATAAAAACTCCTAGAAAAATAGGTAAGTACTTTGAATGCTGGGTCATATTTGAGTGAGAGATAGACAGAGAGAGAGAGAGAGAGAAATAAGAAAGAGAGAGAGAGAGAGAGAGAGAGAGAGAGAGAGAGAGAGAGAGAAGTGCAGATATACATGAGGCTTGGCTTAGTCTAGCCACATAGCATGGAGGAAGGCCCATATTGCTCCACTTGGCCTAAGAAACAGCATGAGAAAAATACACCTTCCTGGATGGAAGTTAGAGTCAAAGAAGAAAAGCCCAGAAGGGGCAGAAATTCTTGTTAAATACCTTTCTGTAGTAGGTTGGACAGAGGGTGGCACTTGGGGAGTGATCTTGCACCTTGGGCCAAGTATTTCCAATGGCAAGGTACATATCATTCCTTCCTGTCGCCAGGTGCTTGACCCCCAAAGTGCTTGATCCCACAGTTCAACCTATCATTTCCTGTCATGCCAGTGTCTAGGCCAAGGTTAAAGTGAAGGGGAAATAGGATAGAATCAATAGGGATCAGTTTATATCTCAGGAGCAAACAGCCTTCCACAATTAACAAGCTTTTAATAGCATTAAAACTACATTCATAATTCTCTGCAATAAAAAATGGAATGAATATCTGATCCAGGAGTATCCCCAGATATTTCATATGCCATAGCTAAGAGGGTTCCAACAACCTACATGATTTTTCTGTTAATTGGGTCTTCAAATGTAAAATATTATAAATTTCAAGGATTTCTTTAAATATATTCACATTGAGCAAAAACATGTTCCAGATCTAGATAAATGCTGTTTTGCATGCTAGGGACTTAAAAGAGACACTGGTAAACTCTAAAAATGTTTATGTGCTAAGCTTAAAATGCATTGCAGTTATCTAGTTAAAAAGGGGGGAAAAAGAAAAATTCTTATGGATCAGAGGAGGGTACAGTATCAGAATCCAAAATGTCCCTGATTTTCCATCCCTCCTGGTTTCTAATAGAACAACAGTGTTCCATGACATACATATACCACAATTTGCTAAGCCATTCCCTAATTGAAGGACATTTACTAAATTTCCAATTCTTTACCACCACAAACAGGGCTGCTATGAATACTTTTGTCTAAGTGATGTTTTTACTCTTTTCATTAATCTCTTCAGGGTATATACCTAGTAGTGGTATTGTTGGATCAAAGGGTATGCACATTTCTGCTGCCCTTTGTTTAAATTTCCAAACTTCTCTCCAGAAAGGTTAAATGATTTCACAGCTCCACCAACAATGTCTTAGTGTCCGAAATTTCCCACTTCCCTTCGAACATTGATCGTTGTCCTCTCTGGATATATTGGCCAATCTGAGATGGGTGAGGTGGTACCTCAGAGATGCTTTAATTTGCATTTTTCTAATCAGTAATGACTTAGAGCAATTTTTCATATGACTATGGATTGCTTTGATTTCCTCATCTGAAAATTGCTTTTGCATATTCTTTGATCATTTGTCAATTTGGGAATGAATTTGACTGAGATCTCTGTATATTTTAGAAATGAGTCCTTTGTCAGAAATACTAGTTGTAAAAATTGTTTTCCAATTGAGTACATTTCTTTTGATCTTGGTTACAGTGGTTTTGTCTGTGCAAAAGCTTTTTAATTTAATGTAATCAAAATTATCTAGTTTTTTTAATGATGTTCTCCATCTCTTCCTTTGTCATAAACTGCTTCCCTTTCCATGGATCTGACAGGTAAACTACTCCTTGGTCTTATAGTTTGCTTATAGTATTGTTTTTTTTTTTTTTTTATGTTTAGATCTGGTATCCATTTTGATCTTATCTTGATATAGGGTGTGAGGTATTGGTCTAATCTAAGTTTCTTCAGTACTAACTTCCAATTCTCCCAACAATTTTTATCGAAGAGAAGGTTTTTATCCCAGTAGCTGGACTCTTTGTGTTTATCAAACAGCAAATTACTGTAATCATTTCCTGCTATTGCATCTAGTCCATTCCACTGATCCACCACTCTATTTCTTAGCAAATACAAGGCAGTTTTAATGACTGTTGCTTTAAAATATAATTTTAGATCTGGTAAGGCTAAGCCACCTTCTTTTGCACTTTTTTCATTGAATCCCTGGAAATTCTTGACTTTTTATTTCTCCATATGAATTTACTTAGAACTTTTTCGAATTCATTAAAGTAATTTTTTGGAATTCTGATTGGTAGGGCACGAAACACATTCTTTAATTTTGGAAGAATTCTCATATTTTTATATTAGCTCTATCTAATCATGAGCAGGTGATGTTTGCCCAGTTATTGAAATTTGATTTTATTTGTGTGAGAAGTGTTTTTTAATTTTATTCAAAAAGTTTTTGAGTCAGCCTTGGGAGAGAGACTCCCAGGTATTTTATATTGTCTTAGGATACTTTGAATGGGATTTCTCTTTCTAGCCCTTTCAGCTGCATCTTGCTAGTCATATATAGAAATGTTGTGTACTTTTGAGGGCTTATTTTATATCCTGTTACTTTTATAAAATTGCTAATTATTTCTGGTAATTTTTAGATGATTTTTTGGGGATTCTCTAGGTATACAATCATGTCACCTGCAAAGACTGAAAGTTTTGTGTCTTCCTTCCCAATTCTCATTCCTTCAGTTTCTTTTTCTTCTCTTATTGCTGAGGTTAACTTTTTTTTAGTTTTTGCAAGGTAGTGGGGTTAAGTGTCTTGTCCAAGGCCACACAGCTAGGTAATTATTAAGTATCTGAAGCCAAATTTGAACTCAGGTACTCCTGATTCCAGGGCCAATGCTCTATCCACTGTGCCACCTAGCTGCCCCGAGGTTAACATTTCTAATACAATATTAAAAGTAGTGGTTATGATAATGGGCATTCTTGTTCCAACCTCCATCTTACTGGAAATTCTTCTACCCTATTCCCATTGCATATAATGCTTGTTGATGGTTTCAGATAGATACTGCTTACTATTCTGAGTAACAATCCATTTATTCCCACACTCTCTAGTGTTTTTAGTAGGAATGGTGCTGTACTTTATCAAAAGCTTTTTCAGCACCTATTGATATAATCATATGATTTCTGATAGGTTTGCTATTGAAATAGTTAATTATACTAAGAGTTTTCCTAATATTGAACCAACCCTGCATTCCCGAGATAAATCATAGTTGATCATAATGTATTATCCTAGTGATAACTTGCAATCATTTTGCAAAGATTTTATTTAAGATATTTGCATCTATATTCATCAGGGAGATAGGCATATAATTTTCTTTTTCTGTTTTAACTCTTCCTGGTTTAGGTATCAGTACCATATTGGTGTCCCAGAAAGAGTTTGACAAATTTCTGTCTTCACCTATTTTTCCAAAGAGTTTATACAGAATTGAAACCAATTGTTCCTTAAATGTTTATGAGAATTCACTTGTGAATTCATCTGGTGCTGGAGATTTTATTCATAGGGAGTTCAACAATGGCTTGTTGAATTTCTATTTCTGTGACAGGGTGGTTTAGGTTTTTAATTTCCTCTTCATTTAAACTGGGTAACTTATATTTTTGTAAATATTCATCCATTTCATTTAGATTGTCAAATTTATTGGCATCGAGTTAGTTAAAATACTTCCCAAAGTATTACTTTAATTTCCTACACATTGGTGGTTAGTTCACTTTTTTCATTTATGATACTAGCAATTTGGTTTTCTGCTTTCTTTTTATTAAGCAAATTGACCATAGGTTCATCAATTTTATTGTTATTTTTCCAAAAATCAACTCTTGGTTTTGTTCATTAGTTCAATACTTTTCTTGCTTTCAATTTTATTAATTTGTCCTTTAATTTTTAGAATTTCTAATTTGATATTTAATTGGTGATTTTTAATTTGTTCTTTCTCTAATTTTTTTAGTTACATGTTTAGTTCATTGATTTCCTCTTTCTCTATTTTATTTATGTAATCAGTTAAAGATATAAGATATCCCATGACAACTGCCTTGACTGTATCCCGTAAGTTTTGATATGTGGTTTCATCATTGTCATTACCTAGGATGACATCATTTATTCTTCCTACAATTTATTTTTTGATCTGCACATTCATTAAAATGAGTTTATTTCATTTCCAATTAGTTTTATTTCTGTCTTTTCCTGGCCCATTATAGCATGTGATTTTTATTGCCCTGTGATCTGACAAGGATGTAATCACTATTTCTGTCTTTCTGCATTTGATTATTAGGTTTATTGTTGCCCTAGTACATGGTCAATTTTTATTTAACTGTCATGTACTGCAGAAAAAAAAGTATATTCCTTTCCATCCCCACTCAATTTTCTTCAAAGGTCTATCATGCTTAGATTTTCTGTAAAGCTATTTACCTCCTTAACATCATTGTTGTTTATTTTATGGTTAGATTTATCTAAATCTGAGAGCGAGAGGTTGAAATCTCCCACCAGTAGTGTTTTGCTGTTTGTCTTCCAGTAGCTGAGTCACCTTCTCCCCTAAGAATTTGGATGGTATACCACTTGGTGCATACATATTTAGTATTGAAATTGCTTCATTGTCTATGGTACCTTTTAGGAGGATATAGTTTCCTTCCTTATCTCTTTTAATGAGATCTATTATTGCAATCATTTTGTCTGAGGTAAGGGTTTTTGCACTAGTATTGAAATGAAATGTATTTTTCTCCAACCTTTTACCTTTACTCTGCATTTATTTCTCTAATTAAAATGAGTTTTATAAGCAGCATATTTCAAGAATCTGGTTTTTAATCCACTCTTCTATTCACTTCAGTTTTATGGGAGAGATCATCACATTCACATTCAAATTTGTAATTTCTAACTCTTTATTACCCTACATGCTATCTTCCTTCTTTTTGTATTTTCCCCTTTTTTCATTTTATCTGTATTCTCCAGTATTTTGTTTCTAAATACCACCACTTTCAATGTGTTTGCACCCTGATGTCAAAACCCCTCCCCTTTCTTTCCCTTTTCTCTTTGCCACTTCTTCCTTCCCTTTCTTCTGTGAGTTCATCTTTTCCTCCCCCTCCTCCCTCCCCCTTTCCCCTTTTAATACTTGAAATGTAAGATAAGTTTCTTAATTGAGTGTGTGCATGTTAACTTTAAGCCAAGTCTGATGAGAGGAAGATTCAGGTGATTCTTACCAACTCCCTTCTTCCCCTCTATTGAAATAGGTCCTTTGTATCTCTTCATTTAATGTGATTTACCCCATTCTGCCTCCTCCATCCTCTCATCTCTTTATTGTCCTCCATTTTAAGGAGTTATTGTTTTTAAATCATTCTATCATTCATGGAATTCATGAGTGTACATTATTTCTGGTTAATTATATTTATACTTATATATGTAAGTATAGTTTCAGTTCTCGAGAGTTATCAGCATCTTTCTCCCAGGTAGAGATATTGCCAGTTTCATCTTATTGGATAGCAGTTTTTTCACTTTACTTTTTTAATCTTTTCATGTGTCTCTTGAATTTACTGTTTAAAGTACAAAATTTCTATCTAATTCTGGTATTTTCATCAGGGAAAGTTGGAAGTCTCCTATTTCATTAAATGACTATCTTTTCCCCTGGAATAGAAGGCTCAGTTTTACTGGATAGTGAATTCTTCATTGCATTCCAAGCTCCCTTGCTCTTTGGAAAAGTGCATTCCAGGCCCTTTGATTCCTTAATGTTGATGCAACCAAGTCTTGTGTAATCCTTACTGTCACTCCTGGGTATCTAAATTGTTTCTTTCTGGTTTCTTGCAAGATTTTCTCTTTTATCTGACACTTTTCGAATTTGACCACAATATTCTTTGTTGTTTTCATTTGGGGTCCCTTTCTGGAGGGGATATATGTATCCTTTCAATAGCTATTTTGCAATCTGGTTCCATTTTGTTTGGGCAGTTTTGCACCACTACATCCTGCAAGATTGATTCCAGGTTTTTTTTCCTCTTCAGTATTTTCAGAGAGCCCAATGATTCTTATGTTGTCTCTTCTAGATCTATTCTTGAGGCCATCGGTTTTGCCAATGAGTAATTTTACATTTTCTTCTCTTTTTTGTTTTTTTTTAATTTTGTTTAAGATTCTTTTTGTCTCATGAAGTCATTAGTTTCCACAGACCATATTGAGGTTTTGACAGCATTATTTTCTTTTTTCATTTGTTGTACTGTTTTTCCCCAAGGATTTGTTTTCTTGTTGCAAGGTGTTAATTTTCACTTTGGGTTTTTTTTTCCCAGATTTTCTAATTTATTTTCAAACTCCTTCCTGATTTCTTCAAGGAAATCTTTCTGGGTTGAAGAGTAAATAATATTCTCCTCCAAAGTTCTAGTTCTGAGTTATAGTCTTTGTTTCCAAGGTAATTTTCTATGGACCCCCCTTTTCACTTTCTTTGATAGAATGTTATATGAGAGATGACTCATGGTATATAGAATATATGAACTTGAAGGGAATTTTTAATCCAGTGTCATCAGTTGAATGAGAATTATGAATCTGCCAGATCATAATTGTGAAGGCCTAAAGAAGAGAGACAGAGAGATATACAAGGTTTCAGAGTGGACATTTTCATCAAAAGGGAGACTTGAGCACATAGAGTATCAGGCCAGAAAGTTGTCATGGAAACAAAAATTAGAGAGTTAGGAGGGCTCATTGAAAAGGGAACCTCTGAGCAAAAAGAGTCCTAAAATATATTCCAAACTCCTATATATTTTAGGGGGGATGTTTTATGGAACAGAACAAAACTTCTGGGAAAGGGACCTCACAGGGAAAACCTACAGAAATGGCATTATAGATTATATTAGGTAGAAAGCATATATTTCCAAAGCATCATAATGTATATTGTATATAGATACAATGAAATAAGAATCTAATTAGTGAAATGAATTAATGAAATCTAATTAGAGAAAAAGATTAATGAAAAATAATAGCCCTCTCCCCATGATTCAGATTGATATGGCTTGAGAATCAAAATTGTAGGTCTTGAATGGGACTAGAATACTAAATGTTTATGTTTCCAATGCTTTTTTGGTAGAGATGTTATAAGTAGTTGAGAGCTCAGGTATACATGGTTTGAGCAAGTAATTAAAAATTGCCTTTCAAAGTACTCATGAGGAGTGCAAAATGAAACCAGAATAGGTTTGGAGAGCACAGTAAACCAGACTGTGTGGGCTTGATGGAAACTGAATCCCGAATACTGAATCCTGAGCTAGACTAAGATGTGTTGGGAAAGAGTAGAAGAGGGAGAGGTGGGAGATGTTCAAAAGATGAGAATGGACAATAAGATACAGAATTCTTTTTCAACCTAAAGGAAAAGAAGGAAAGGAAAGTGATGGGAGAAAAGGGATAGGGGAATGGGTTGTTTAGGCGATAGAAGAGAGAGAAGATTGTGGGAGAGGGTGTTCAGATACATCATACTTTTGAGGAGGGACAGGGTGAAGAAAGAAAGAGAGAGAGAACAGAATAAATGAGAGTGGAGAGGAATAGAATAGAAGGAAATACAGGTAGCAATAGCAATTCTGGGAAAAAATTATTGAATAAATTTCTCCAATGGATTATGATAAAGAATGCAGTATTTCCAAAAGACAAAGCTGATGTTATCTGAATGTAGACTGAAGCACAAATTTACAAAAAAAGAGTTGAAAATGGAAATGATCAGAAACAGATGGATTTTAGCACATAGCATATATCTTGGTCAAGAAGATGAAAGAGGTTAAAAAGGTCTTCAACAAAGGTATATCAAACAACAAAATGCCCTGAGACTCCCAAGGGCACATCTTGAAAAATCCCCAAAATCACTGTTTCATTTCTAAGAGATCTCTGTGAACATACATCATTGACTCTGAATGGGTCTTACAATGGAGAATGTCAGCAGTGAAAAGGATTTATTCTCAGATGTAATTGTAGTTGGCTCAAATAAGGACCTGTTGCATACTATTAAGAAGAGAAGAAATTAGATTTCTCCTTTGAGATTAGAACTAAATTCCATTTTAATCGTTATTATAGATTTGTGATAGAAAAAGAAAAATACCTGACATCCTTAACTGCAGATTATCTAGGAATAAGGGGAAAGTCCTAGCAATCTTAGGGCCACACAAAATAACCCTGTCACCCCCAAAGATTTGTACAAGTAATGCAGTGAAATCCTCTGTCATAGCTTCATTGATAAAGATAGCAATTGATAGCTGAATTTGTGATAATGATTATTCAGTTTTGGGATGGATTTGCTACAACATGGAATTGTGTATAAGGGGAAAATATTTCTGTTACAAAATCACTGAATGGGTAAGATTCAAATGTGTTGCTAAACAAAAACAATAAATGAAGCAGAAATAAATAGCCACAAGACCATTTCAAGAGGGTCAGTCTTTCATTGAATATGAGAATCTCATTTTTGTCATGGTCCCTAGAAAACTGAATATCTATGCTCCCAGATAATATATAAAACAGATTAGTTGGTGCTAGGCCAAAGTGGAAAAATTAATAATTAATTGTGAAGCTAGGTTACTTGAACAGTCCCTTGAATAGGAAATCAGAATTATCTAAGTTTGATGGAAATCAACTTTTCAGAATCTTGAGTTGGATAAGGCTGTAGAAATAGGAACATTGGTTTCGAGACTGACCAACCAAGCAGTGAAATGTTTAGAGGCTGATGAAAGAAACTGTCTGAAGAAATAAGATTTTAGAATATACAATGTCAGTTTGGTAGGAGTCTTGACTAAGAGAATGAGAGATAGAAAGAGAATGAAAACAATGAGGGACTTTAGAAGATGGGATATCTGATCCAGTAGAAACCATAAAATGTCAGGATGGGGAAAGCCTTTCATATATCAAACATAGTAAGTCCTGAGAATAGTTCTTATGCTCAGGAAGCACCCCAAAAAGCAAGGTATGATATAATAAGCACTGAGAAAGGAACAGACTTCTGCTTCAAATTAAAAATTCTAGTAGTAGTCATGTGCATTTTAGCAATAATGCTATCAACTGAAAAAAATTTAAAAGCTTATAAATTATTGGCAGGTATTGGCTTAGAATACAAAGTTTCTGGACTAGAAAGAAACTTAGAACACTGAATATCTGAGAGCTTAGAGTCTTGAATGTTCTTGCTCAATGTCATTTCATTCTTCTGGAAACCCAGATTGTGAATGAAAAGTGAGGTCCATGGTTTAGCTTGGGGAAAAGATTTAAACTTAAAATATCTTAGCTGGAGAGAAATATTGATTCCAGAATCTTAAAGTAGATAGTCAGAGAACCTGAAAATTCAGTCACTGAACTTCGGGTGATCAAGAAAATGGCCAGAAGCAGTGAGATTTCAACACAAAATGACAAGACTTGGAGGAGTCATGGAGAAGGGAATGAGAGAGGTAGGAGAAAATGGAGGAGCGATAGCAGAGAGAGATCTCTTAGAGCACTAAAGGTCAGAACTTGGAGTGTCCAAGAAAGCATTGTATGTGATAACTTAGAGGGTTTTAATAACTTCCATCACCTGCTCAGGAATTGATCTGAGAACAGAAAATCTCACACATGCCAAGGATTAATTTTCATCTGTTGTCTTAGTCAAATGGGAAACAAGGAGATCAAAGTAGTCAATACTAAAAGAAATTAATTCAGGGCAGTCATTGAAGACACAAAACAAAATTGACTCTTCAATACTTTGACCACATAAGGAGAAAATGGGACTCATTTGTAAAGGCCTGGATATTGGGAAATATTGAATTCACAAGCAAAAGCAAAAGAGATGTATTTATAAATGTCCTATTAACTACAAACATACATGATCAGACTTTGAGGGAGAATGCAGGAAAGAAGGGAAAGACATGGTATGCTATGATCCTTGGGGTCATGAAGAGTCAGACATGACTGAACAAATAAACAACAACAAATACATTAGTGCATCCAAATATTGGACACCTTTAATTAATTAAAAATAAGATAAGGATGATTTTCCTTATGATGTCATTCATTTATTCCAGTGAAAATGAAATTATGCATCATTAATGCACAATAGAAACAAAAAGCAAAAAATAAAAAACGAAACCCCCACATAGACTGAAATAAATCATTAAAAGTTTTTGGTGAGATTACTGTGTATTTATTGACTAGTCCTTCCCTTCATTTCCCCCCAATAACCCAAAGAAATCCTATAAAATCAGAAAACTAGAACTTGCGCAGTAGCCATTATTTAGAAAAGACTGTTGTTTATGTTATTTTCAAGAAACATGCATCTTTATCTGATCATCAGAATAGAGAGTATTTTTAGGAAGAAAACTTCTATTTGCAAGTCTTTATATACATATAAATGTACACAAAACCAATGCAAATTTTAATAACAATAAATGAATAAAACTAGAAATAAGTACTTGACACATGTTATCATGATATAGCTTTAGAACCAAAAATGTCATTATCTGCTCTGAAATGAACATTAGAGTGTAAAATCTCATCTATGCTAATGCCTTATATCATTGAGATCCAGTCAATCAGTATTGAAAGAAATTAATATAGGCTGTTCACTGGAAGGACAATACTAAAGCTGAAGCATCAATATTTGGGAATATGATGAAATCAGACTCAATAATAAAGACTGATGTTGGGGAAGATTGAAGGCAAAGCAAAAGCAGATAACAGAGGAAGAGATGGATGCATAGACAGACTTTAAGAGAGAACAGACTTTGAGGGGATATAAGTGAATGCTCTGGAATATTATGGTCTATAGAGTCATGAAAACTCAGATATGAGTGACTGACTGAATGTCAAAAAAAGTTCTTAGTGTCCTCAAAATTGATAATTTCTAATTTAAAATTTAAGAAGGAAGATTTTTCATGTGAGATCATGTATTTCAATATAGCTTATATTATGTATCAACAATGCATAATAGGGTGGCTGGGTGGCACAGTGGATAGATCACTAGCCCTGGAGTCAGGAGTTCAAATCTGGCGTCAGACCCATAATAATTACCTATCTGTGTGAGCTTGGAGAAGCCACTTAACCCCATTGCCTTGCAAAAAACTCCTAAAAATAAATAAAATAAATTAAAAAGCAATGCATAATAGAAAATAAAAGAACAAAAGCACCATACATATTGAAATAAACAGATAAATGGTTGTGGTGAAATTACTGTGTATTTTTGACTAGCCAAAAAAAAAAAGGCCAAATCACACAAAACCTGGCCACCAGAAGAAGTTCCCTTCTTCTTTCCTTTCTTTAGTAAAAACTGGTATTTCTATGATCTTTAATATAAATGAATCTTCAGCAATTTTGACCAAAAAGCAGATGTTCATTACAAAGAACACTTTCCTTTGTAAGTCATTATATAGATAAATCAATGGAAAATGTAATTTAAAAAAAATAAAGAATGAACACAAGTTGTCTAACAAACAATCAAATCTATGCTATTCCCTAGTTCCTGGCACTTTTCAAGTGTGAATGTTAGAAGTAGTTATGAGCAGATATGCAGTAATTTTAGCACATTGCCTGCTGTAGCCAAGGTCCAGATAATGAATGATGTCAGAAAGCACTTTGAAGGGATATCATAAAGAGATAGTACTCTGAGACTCTAAAGGGCAGATCTTGAAATATCCTGAAAAATTTGTATATGAAAACCAATGCAATCCTCTGTAATCATTGATAAAATTGATAAAATGATAATAATCAGTGGCCACTAAAATATGGTGTTATATAATATTACTTGTAGAAGGAGAATGATTCTTTACAGAAATCAGTATTTTGCTAAGACTCAAGCATTGTTTCCAAAACACAAAAATAAAAGACACTTAAGCAAAAACACCCAAGTGATAGTAGGAGGGTGTTTCACCAGATATGAGAATCTCATATGTGTTATTAGAAAAGTGAATATTTAAACTTCTAGGTACCATTAATGGCCCAAAGTGAGGATAGATATGCTAGAAACTTGGCTGAACAAATTCTGTAAGTCTCATTTATTAATGGAACAATTCAGGATGAATTGGAAAGTCAGAATTCTGAAGCAGCTCTTTGACTTGGAACCTGGAATCTCTGTGTTTGATAAAAAAATGAAAGGCTCAATATATCCTGAACACAAAACTTTCATATTAAATGCTAGAATCCTGAGTTGGAAAAGAAAGAAGGTAGATTTATTTTAAATCATTTATTTATTTCAATATAATATAAAGGGGGCATCAGTGATATCTAATAAAAATCAGCTAAGAAATAAAAAAGTAAAACATAATAAAGAACCTTTTGTCTTCAGCTGCACATCAATTTTGAAGCTAGCTCACCAACTCCCCCTGAAAACAATACCTGCACACTAAGCAAATGTAGTTACATGTATTTCCTTCTTTGATAAAGACTAATATCTCTGTTAATGAATAATAATTTTGGAAAAAAGCAATATGTTAAATGTAAAGAGTTTATTAGAGAGAATACTTGTACTTTGAAATTATGCTATCAGTTAGAACCAAGCACATTGTAATAAGATTTCAATTAATTAAAATAATAACTTGTATAATTTAGCATGATATGACATTAGAACTAAAAAATATCATGTCTTTCAAGTTCTGAGAACATTAAAGGTTTGGGTTTCCAGGTATTTTTCATGTAAGAATGTTGAAAATAATTGTGTACAGAGATGCAAAATGTCTTAACCAGAAGTTAAATCCTTGTCTGAATTTACCAATGGGGAAAAAGGAAAGTGAAAACATAGAGGGCACCTAGAAACTAAATTTTGTGGACTTGTTAGAAACTTCGAATCCGGAATCTTGAGCTTGATTCAGCTATGGAATCTATAAATCAGTGTGGAGGGGGCAAGAAGTGAGAGAGTGACCCACTCACTAAAGGACTGACAATGGAAACTGTCAGAAACAGTATCATTTTAATGCACAGTGTGGAAAAACCATAATCATGAGAACAAAAAAAGTAGGAAAACACTTAAAGGAAGGGATATCAGAGAATAGAGTTCCCTGAGCCTCATTGGTTCTGAATGGGCCTTAGAATGGAAAATATCATAAATGACAAGGTTGCATTATTAGAAATATTCCAATTTGACACAAATATTGAACTATTGTTCTTTAAAAAATAAGAAATATTCTTCTTATGAGATAATAACTAAATTTTGATTTTATTTTGAGGAATGCATTAGAGGTGCAAGAAAGGGGAAAAAAAATTGTTATGTTTAACCAAAGAACCATAAGTGTTTTGTGAAAATGCTATCAATTTTATGGCCACACAAATTAACAGTGCAATCCTCAACTATCTGTATCAGAAAGCCAGTACAATCCTCCACAATTACTTCGTTGATAAAGATAATTATTCATAGTAAGATTTGTGATAACGAATATTCTAATTTGAATTATTCTATTCTAATGATGAATATGGGACATTAAAACACAGTGCTATATAATAAGAATATATAAAGGGAAAAGACTTTTGTTTGAAAAGCACTATATGGGTAAGATAGTTGTGCCTTTTGAAAATAAAATTACTGTATTTCTCCATGTATAAGACGCACTCTTTTTTGAAAAATTTGGTGTTTAAAAACAGGGACCATCATATACAGTGGTTGTAGATTTTTTTACTTGCATTTCCTGCTTTTTTTCAGAACTTTTTTGGGGGGGTTCATCATTGTAGTTTTGTTAATTTTCATTTCCCACTTTTCTGTGTTTGTTGTCTTTGCACTAATATTTTTGCATTTGTTACTGGTATATTAGGTTGCATTTTGCCACATTCTGCCCAGAAATGGCTTGGAAAAGATTTTTGTCCAGTGTTGAATTCAAATTCAAAGTGATCCAGTTTGCAGAAGTGAGTGGAAATCATGCTCCTGAATGTCAGTTTAATCTTCCTCTAATGGAGAAAACAATCTGAGATTGGCTATGGGAAGAAGAAATTCTCCTGAAAATGCCTTGACAGAAGTCCAAAAGTGGCAAGTCAGCCAAATGCTCTGATTTAGAGAGGGAAATTAAGAGATGGATTGAAGAAAAAAAGGCCATTGGGATTCCTTTGGCCACAAACATGGTTCAGCAGGAGGCAGGAAGAATTGTTGATAGAAAAGAAGCGGTGATTTCAAAAGAGGACAGAAGTGGTGCTTCAGGTAAGGTATATATTAAACTCAAGCAAAAACAAATTTGAAAAAAAAGCAAAAAGAAAACAGATATTTTGAGGTTGTTCTTTTAATTATCTAAGATGGACCATAGAAAATATCTTGGCTGCCAAGTAAGATTGAAGTCATAGAGTTGGTGGTAGTGTAGATCTTTGTAGACAGAATTTTCCAGTAAGGCAGGAAAGTCTCATCTCTGACTTTAACAATTAGAAATGAATTTTGAAGGAGAATTCTTAAACAGCTTTTCAACTAGAAATTCAGAATCACTGAACTTGATGGAAATATACAATCTAGAATCCTGAGCTGGATTAAACACATGTCAATTTGGGCAAAGGCTGGAAGAGAAAGAATGCAAGATATACTAGCTTGATGAGTGAAATTGAAGAAATGCAATTTTAGAATAGGCAATGTCAGTCTGATAAGAGATATGAAGATGAAAGTAAGAAACTGAAGAGAGCCTTTAGATAATAGGATATGTCATCCAGGAGAGAATACCAAAAGGCAGAAGTGGAGTATCCTCAAATTTGCTATAGGTCATAACTCTGAGAGCTCTGAGAAACTACATCATGTTCTGTGGTATGAACCTTTAAATGCAAAATGTCATCAATCAGGGGCAGCTAGGTGGTGTAGTGGATAAAGCACTGACCCTGGAGTCAGGAGGACCTGGGTTCAAATCTGGTCTCAGACACTTGATAATTACCTAGCTGTGTGGCCTTGGGCAAGCCACCTAACCCCATTTGCCTTACAAAAAACATCTACAAGGATTGCTATAAATATGTTCTTATGAATAAAACATATTTTCCAGTTCTAGGGATATAAAGAAATAAGGAGAATTTAGAATTTCTGAAGAGATCAATCAATTATTCTAATTCACTTTATAAAGTGAAGCCAAAAGAAAAAAAACCTTAAACTAAAAGAAAAAAATAGAATTCTAGCACAAAGACAAAAGTACTTGAGGAAATTACTGATAATTTTTTGACTAGATAAAAATAATCCTCAAATAAGGTATTATAAAAACCATGGAAACAAATGTACATTGTTAATATCCTTCCTTTATAATTATTTATACGATTATTATGGATGATGAATATAGAATATTTTTGAAGAGCAACAATACAAAAACACCCCTAGGTGTTTATTTCCAAGGCTCATAACAAACTCCAGAGCTAATATATCTAGATCATCATATTTACAAGTTGATATATACTGTACAGAAAAAAATCCATTAAAACTTTCTACAAATCAAGTTTATAGATCAAAAGATGGATTTTTTTGTTACATCTTGGAATGTCTTTAGCATACTGAATGGAAGGACTTTCAGTTTCCATTCAAGGACTCTGTGGACTGGTATGCCTAATTTCGTAGCTAGGACTATATCCCAACTCAGAATGTCCCACTTTGGAGTGGAGACATGAAAGCAAAGCAAAACCTCATATTGTAAAAAGCCAGACCTTTGAATGGGAAAACATGTGATAGCTGAAAGTATTCTAGGAACATGAATTAGAATTTGCTCTGTTAGGAAACTTGTTAGGAAAATATCACAGATGGCAAAGATTAATTTTTATATTTATTCTAAGTGAGCCACTATACTGTTTAGTTTTAGGACATTTCAAAAAAAAAAAGTAGGAAGATTTTGCCTAGGATTTCAATCCTTTCCTCCAATTTAATTAATATCCTGTAGTAGAGATATTTGAAAACAATCACCCACTCACAATTATACAGCTAAAAGAGTGAACTGAAAGCATTATTTTTAGAAAAAGCAAGAAACACTCTTGACTGAAAACACTTTAACACCAAAACAACTGGTATTCCTTAGATGTCTTCATTTAGTCAAGAATGTTTTTGAGGGGGCCACTACGTGGTGCAATGTATAGAGCACCAGCCCTGGAGTCAGGAAGTCCTGAGTTCAAATTTGGCCTCAGACTCTTAATAATTATCTATCTGTGTGACTTTGGTCAAGTCCCTTAACCCCATTGTCTTGCAAAACAAACAAACAAAAAAGAATGCATTTGATATTTCTTTGAAGGAAAATGAACACAGACCAAATTTGGGCAACAAAATGAAGGTGAAGAATGCTAAGGATTAAGAAGAGAAAAGGCTAAGTTTTGGAAATTTGTATATATAAGAGGCATGTACATTGTAATGACTTTAATAAAAAAGAAATAGAAAAATCCTTAGCGAATACAGGAGGGTACAGACTTTATTTGTTTTATTTTGCTTTGTATTTTTTTAGGTTTTTGCAAGGCAATGGGATTAAGTGACTTGCCCAAGGACACGGAGCTAGGTAATTATTAAGTGTCTGAGTCCAAATTTGAACTCAGGTCCTCCTGATTCCAGGGTCAGTGCTCTATCCACTGCATCAACTAGCCACCCCCACTGGTGGGTACAGACTTTAAATACAAAATATCAATTCTTGGTAACCCCTTGGAGAAGGGAATATCTTTGCTTCCCAGTGATATACATACATATACATATATATCTATATCTATATCTATATATCTATATCTATATCTATATATCTATATATATATATATATATATATATATATATAAATGTCCAGATATGAAGTGAGTTTTGGGAGAATATTATATGGGGAGAATATTATATGGGGGACAGTTCATGGAATATTGATATTTCTTTGAAGGAAAATGAATGCAGAACAAATTTGGGCAACAAATGAAGGTGAAGAATGCTAAGGATTAAGAAGAGAAATTAAAAAAGAGAACTTGAAAGAGAATTTTTAATTCTTCATCATCAACTGGATGAGACTGTAGCAAAACTGTGAGAGCCTAGGGAAGAGAAAAAGGGAGATGGGGGGGGTGTCGCAGATTAGACATTTTCATCAAAAGGAGGGTTTGAACACATAGATTATCAGAATTTGGAGTTATCATGGAGTCAAAAACAAGAGAGCTAGCAGTGCCCACAGAAGAAAGGACCTTGAGCAAAGAGATACTGTCTGTTCTTACAATGTAATCTAAATTATCATATGATGTAGATGGGAGCATTTAGAAAATAGAAATCATCTTCAAGGTAGCTTTGATGAAATTTGAAGTAACCAAATAAAGGTAGAGATAGAGGGTTACTGAAAAATAAAGGAATTTGCATGCTCCCTGGGATTCTAAAACTGCTCAGAATTTATTACAAATTATTATAAAATATACAGCTTAAAACTCCTAGAAAAGCAGTAAGTACTTTGAGGATAGGCTAGTTGAAGTCTGAGTGAAGGTGAGAGAGAAGAGAGAGAGAGAGAGAGAGAGAGAGAGAGAGAGAGAGAGAGAGAGAGAGAGAGAGATGGGGGTGGGGACAGAGAAAGAAACAGAGAGAGAAAGGACAGACAGCTATGAGGAGGGCTGGCTTAGTCTGACCATATGGCACCATGGTGCTCTGGAGGGCTAAGTTGGGAAAATGTGTCCTAAGAAAGATAGTGAGAGAAAGTCATCCTGCATATTGTAAGATAGAGTCAAGAATAGCCAAGAAGGTACAATGCTTTCTCTTAAATACACTTCTTTAGTGGGTTGGGCAAAGTGTGGCACTTGGGAAATGGTCTAGCACCTTGCTCAGGTGCTTGACCTTTAAGTTCAAAATATCGTTTCCTGTCATACTAGCTTCAATAACCAAGGCCAGGTGACTGGAAATGGAAGCTGGGTGAAGAAGGAATGGAGAAACAGAATACTAACAACTAGGGTCAGTTTACACCTCAGGAGCATACAATCTTCCACTATTAACAAAATGTAGCAGCATAAAAGATTGCAGAATGTGTTTCTAGTTATAAATTTCCTATATTCATAATTATCTGCATCAATCTCCCAGGGAAGGGAACTTGTAATACAAAATATCATAAATTTCAAGGATAACTTTAATTTATACTTAACAAACAAAATCTTTTCCATTTCTAGGGAAGTAAAGAAAGAGGATTTACAATTTCTGAATGAGAACAATTTTATATTTCAATTATTTAGAATTAAACCCTTATGAAGCTTATACAGCAAAAAAAAAAAGGCATATCTACCATGTATTCAATAATGTTTAGTTTGGGACTAGAGTTCATAAGGATCCATGTTATAGAGATCCTGAAGCTTAGAATATGGAATTTCTCAGCTAAGTTCTGTACCTGAATGTCCAGATTATGAATCAATAACTAAGTACCAAAAGTAGATTGAAATCCTCATTGAACTAAAATGTAATAGTTTGAAGGAAATTTGGAATTCAGGATCTTAAGATGGATTAGGCTAAAGAGTCTTTAAAGTCAGACTTGTGAGTCTCTAGAGAAGAGAGGGTGACATGTAGGGGTTCTGGAAATGGATATTTTCATATACAGGAGGATTTGAGCAAACAAAGTACCAGGTCTGGGAGTTGCCATGGAGACAAAAATAAGAGAATTGCCATTGTTCACAGAAGAGGAAACCTCAGCTCTTAGGACAGGAAAGATCAGATCTTGCAGTGTCCTGGAAAACAAGATATACTATAGGTGAAGGGGTTCTGAGAACATAAATCATTTGCTGGGGAAGGGACCTTAAGGCAGAACATCTCAGAAGTGGTAAGGATTTATTTTCATGAATATACTGCCTGGGGCGAAATAGTGATCATTTTTAACTAATTTAAAATGTAAGAATTCGGGGTGATTTTTTATGTAGAAAATCATCCATTTATTCCCACATAATTTTTATTGGATATCAATGGCATATAAGAAGAAAAAAAGAAACTAAAATACAAAACAATAAAAAATAAGAACTTCCAATTTTCAACTATATTATCAAAAGGGTTTGATGAAATTACTGTCAATTTTTAGTGAGATTGAAAACCAAGCAACCTAGAAAACTATAACCCCTACATACTTAAACAAATACAGTCCCATGTATTATTTTCTTTTGTAAAGACTCTTGTTTCTAAGGTTATTAATAAAAATTAATATTGAGTAATGTTGAACAAAAACGATGAGGTGTTTAGAAAACAGAGTTTAAAAAGTGGAAAACTCCAATTCCACAGTCATTGTATTAATCAGATGTATGAACCATAATTCTTGAATCATAATTCAAATAAAAAATTGAAATAATAACTTGCCAGAAGTTTTCATGACATGGGTCCCTGAAATCGTAAATGACTAGATTTCAGTTTCCTTACATTTGAGCAAGTTGAAAGTAACTGGGAAGTGAGATACGGAATTTCAAATTTAGGAGTTAAAAACTTCCTTTGAATGTCCTAATGAGCTAATGAGGAATGAAAAGTGAAACCAGAACAGGTAAATCATGGAGGGCACAGGAACCCATACTCTGAGGACTTGATGGAACCTCTGACTGCAGAATCCTGATTTTGATAAGGTTGTTGAGTCTATAATGACATGATTTAGAGGGACTTGAACCTGAGGAGTGGGAGATGTTCAGGAAATGAGAATGAAAATTGTCAGAAACAGGAAAGTTTTAGGACATAGTGCTCATGACTTTTTGTAGATCATTTAAAAAAAAAGTGAATGTAAATTTTTCTTTTTTGATCAAACATCAATTCCAGTTTAAATTTTACTATACATAAATTTACTATGTATTAAATTCACTTTGAATATACTGTGATACAAAAATAAATCTCACATCCTTAACTAAAGAGCCATAAAAGTGAGATGAAAATAGTCTCACTTTTGCCACCCAGAAACCATGTGAATTAAAAAATCTATACACTAAAACCAATGCCATACTCCACAATTATTTCATTCATACATAATTATTGATAGACATATAAATGATAAAGGATATTCAATATTTTTGGTCATTAAAATGGCATTATGTAATATGATATTACAAGTGAAGACAGCTTAAGTTTGGAAATCAAATATATTTAAGATTCAATTGCAACGGAAAAATGGAAGAATGAATTGAAGTAGAAAAAAATTCAAACAAACCTTCATGAACATCGGAGTTGTTCCTTTAGACATGAAAATCTCATATTTGTAAAGATTCTTAGAAAATTGAATGCCTAGATTTCTAGATGACATTAAAGCTGGTAATCTGTTCATTGGGACAGCTTAGAATGCAGAATTTATCATCATGACAGTAAGTCATTCAAATACAATAATTGAAAATGAATTGTGAAGAAAGAATTCATGAATTGGTCTTCTACTTGTAATCTAGAATGAGCTTGATGGAAATATATGTTCAACAATATAGCATGAATATAATCATGAAATATACATTGATAGAATCTAAAGTTGCTAAATGAAGGTACAGAAATAGAAATGTCAATTTGAGGAAGAATTAGAAGAGTAAGTTTGGGGGATGGGAGATGTGCAGAGGAAATTGCCTGAAGAGATTAGATTTTAGAAGAGACAATGTCGAATCTGGGAGGGAACACAGAGAAGTGAATAAGAAATGAGAGATAGAGGAAACAATCCAGGAGAGATTGGAAAAACCCAGGATTGGAGTATCCTCCAATTTCTATATGCTATGATTATGAAAGCTCTGAGAACCTGCATTATCTGCTATGGATTGGATCTTTAAATGTAAAATGTCATCAGTTTCAAGGATAATGTTAAACATATATTTAGGGAAATAATGTAAAGCATGCCAGGGACTTAGAGGAGACATATCTGGTTATTGTAATAATTGATAGTAATAACAATAACAATAATAATAATAATAATAATAATAGTAATAGTAATAGACACATTTTGTGCATAGAAAAAATAGATCATAATAGGATATGGTCTTCAAACTATTAAGGCTTTGTGGCTCCTAAAAGAAATCTGTAATGCTGGAGTCCTGGCATTAAGAATATAGAATTTCCTAGCTATGATTACATTCTGCCTTGGAAGCTCTGGATAATAAGTGAATGGTTTTGAGACAATATTAGATGAAAGATGGTTCATTGAAATATATCATGAAGGAAATATAGAATACAGTATCATAAACTACAGCAATTGAAGTTTAAAGTTGGGAAAACTAGAGGATAGGCAGTGGGAAATATACATAGTCTGGTAATGATTATTTTGAAAAACATCAGATTTTAACAATATGGAGTATCAGACGCAGGAGTTGCCATGGGGACAAAAATGAGACAACTAGCAGTGTCATTAGAAAAGTAACAGGGAGAAAATGTCAGATCTACAAATGTCTTAGAAAACAAGATATGTGATGGGTGGGAGGAAGTACATTAATCATCTGCTGGGAAAGAGACCTTAAAGTGGAAAACATTATATTAACAAGGATTTATTTTCATATATACACATTTATATACACATATATGTATGTATGAATATATATATATATATATATATACATATACACAAATACACAATATGTACCAAAATAGAAGCCTTTTTTGTTTATTAATAAAAAATAAGAAAGTTTTTGAAGATAATTCAGGGATTCAAATATAATTTTTCTGTGCATCAATGATTATAAGAAAAACAAAGAAAGTAGAAAAATCTACTCTTTTCAACCATGCTTTCAAAAGGCTTTAATGAGATTACTGTCAATTTTTGATTATCTAAAAATAATAACCCCGAACCACAATCACTGCATATATAAACATATGCAGTTCCAACTATTTCTTCCTTTGGTTAAGACTGCAATTTTTCTTCCTATCAATAAAAATGAATATCGGGTAATTGTGAACAAGAAACAAAGTGTTTAGTATAGAGAAGTTATTAGAAGAATGTCTTTTATTTCAAAATCACCATATTGTTAAGATCCATTTATATTGTAATCATAATTCAGTTAATTAAAAATCAAAACAATACATTGATCTAATTTAGTATGATATGACTTTAGAATAAAAAAAATTATGTCAGGACAGTTAGGTGGTGTAGTGGCTAGAGCACAGGTCCTGGAGTCAGAAGAACCTAAGTTCAAATCCGTCCTCAGACCTTTACTTAGCTGTGTTACCTTCAACAAATCATTTAATCCCATTGCCTTGCAAAAATCCAAAAAAAGAAATGTCATGTCTTGAATGGTCCCTAGAACAATCAAGGCTAGTGTTCCCAGCTACCATTCATGGAGGAATATTGGAAATTGTTGATTACATGACTACAAGATGTTTAAGCTAGGAGTTCAATCCTGCTTCTCAATGTAAAAATAGGGAATGAAAACTGAAGCCAGAATATATGATCTGGGAGAGCACTTAGAACCTAGAACATCTGATACTGATGAACATCTCTAATTCAGAATGTGGGCCTTTTTTAAAGTAGTGATATCTGGAATGTTGGTATGGAGAGACACTAAATCAGAGAAAATGGGAGATGTGGCATAGTGGACAGAATACTGACCCTTAAGACATGAGGATCAGAGTTCAAATGTGGCCTCAGATACTTACAAGTTGTGGGACCCTGGGCAAGTCCATTCATGGTGATTGGTTCTAAAAAATGGAAGATATTCAGAGGCTGAGAATACAATCAATCAAAACAGCCACATATAAATAAAAAAAGAAATCAGGCTTGAGTGTAGCCATGGAAAAGAGAAGAGAAAAAGGAGCATTTGAATGAAGTTTTATGAGAGAAAAAAGCTATTAGTACATAAAAGTTCACACCTGGAGTGTCCTACAAACTTCCCTATACCAAATATGGGAGAATTGTGAAAATATCAATCCTGTGGTCTTATAAGGGAAAATATCCTTAATTTCAGCATTTACATACTATATTCTAGTAGTTGAAATATTGACAAGTTTGAAGGAAATGAGGAAGGAAGACACTTTTATATTATTCATCAAAGATTTGTCTTTTATTCAGTTTCTATAGCATTCTTTTATTCTTTTTTGTTTTTGTGAGGAAATGGGATTAAGTAATTTACAGAAGGTCACACAGGTATTAAGTGTCTGATGCTAGATTTGAATTCAGGTTCTCCTGACCCTAGGACCAGTGCTCTATCCACTGCTCAGCCTAACTGTCCTTTTATAACATTTGTTTTAAAAAAATCACATATTTAACCTCTCTTCCCCAACCCCTCCCCCGAATAACCCTTAAAACATACATATCAAAACAAAAACAAGTACATGCTCTTCCTTCTTTGGTAAAGACTGCTATTTATATCACTGTGTAGTTTTTACCTTGAAAAAAAAAACAAATAAAATGAAACCAAAAAACACCCAAACTCTGCAAAATTTGAATACTAGAAAAAGTGCAGTTGTATATGTACCTTTCTTCAATAAGGATTACTATTAAAATTAGATCTTCAGCAAATTTGGGGGGAAAAGTAGATGTTCACTATAAAGAGCTTTATGGGAAAAAAGAATTCCATTTGGATCTTATCATATATGTCAAAAAAAACTACATTGTAACAATAATCCAATTAATGAAAGTAAAAATAACATTACATGTTTTCATGATCTGGCTATGGATCCAAAAGTCAAATATCTTCAATGTTCCCTAGAACACTAAAGGCTGAGTTTATAAGCACTTTTCATGTTTGGATTTTGGAAGCAGTGGAGAGAAGTGGAGAGAAGATCTGAACTTGAAGTCCAATCCTGCATCTAAATTTCCCAATGGGAACTTGAAAAAGAATCCTGAATAAGTGATCACACCTTCTGGACTTGAGAGAAACTTTTAATCCAGAATTCTGAGATTCCTTGAGCTGTGAAGTCCATAATATGGTTCAGAGAGACTAAAAGGGGGAGAGTGGGAGATGTTTAGGAGCTGAGAATGGAAATTACCAAAAATGGGTGAGTTTTAACTCATTGCATGGTGTAGCCATAGGGAAGAGAAGGACGGAGGTAAATAAAGGGGAACATGCAAGAACTTATAAGGGAAGCTGATTAACTTTTAAAACTTTGTATATGCTAGCAATCATGTACATTGTAATACTTAGCCAGGGCAGCTAGTGGAACAGTGGATAGAATACTGACCTTGAAGTCAGGAGGATGGGAATTCCAATCCAGTCTCAGACACTTCACATTACTAGCTGTGTGACCTTGGGCAAATCACTTAAACCTGATTACCTTGCATCCAGTTGTCCTGATTCATATTTAGCCACTGGATCCAGATGGCTCTAGAGGAGAAAGTAATCCTGGTGATGCAGCACAGTGCACCTGCTCATTCAAATCGAATTCTTGTGCTTCTAAGGACATCACCTCCCTGGTGTTATGGTCTTCTTATAGAATGAAGGACAAATTTCATCAATACTTAGCCAATAATAAAGGGAAAAGGGAAATTGTTATGGATGATAGGAGGGAGCATCTTTAAATTCAAATTAGCATCCCCTTGGAACTTTGACTCTGAGATTCCTGGAATTTTTCAAGTATCTATGTAGCTAGAGTCTGGAGCTGAGAATACAGAATGTCTTAGGTAGGGGTAAGGCCCACTTCTGAAGGTCCAGATTTCCAGTGAATATCTTAGAGAATCCTTGAGATATGAATAATTATTGCCCAGCATAAGTATAAGATTGAAGGAAATTTGAAATTCAGGATCACCAGTTGGAGGAGAATATGGAATCTGCAAGCCCACATGTGTGAGGACACAGAGAAGAAAGAGTCTAGATATATAGGTCTAGAGATGGAAATTTTCAGAAATTGAGATGTTTGAGCACACTGTCAGGCTCAGGAACTACCATGGCGAGGAAAATGAGAAGCCCCAAATAAAACAAAGTAAAATTATTTTATTATTTTTAACCGTATTTTTCAAAGGATATAATGAGATTGTTGCCAATTTTTTAGTAGACAAATAAAAATTCTCAAAATCATAAAACCTACATACCTAGACAAATGAAGTTCCATGTATTTCTTGTTTTAGTAAAGATGATGGCTTCTATTTCTAGTAATTAAAATGAGTATCATAAAATTTTTGTCAAAAAACCGAGATAAATATTAAATAGATTCAATTATGAGGAAAATTTCTATTTTGAAATAGTCATATCAGTAAGATTCATTCATATTATATTATTAATCTAATTGATAAAAATAAATGTAACTTTTTGAAATTTAATATGATATGGCATTAGCGAACACCTTGAAATAAGATTGTGTGGGTTTGGTGGAAGCCTTTAATTTAGAATTCTGAACTTGTTTTACTTTTAGAATCAATTATGTCAATATTAGGAGGGCATTGAAGAAGAAAAGTGTGAGATGATGAGAGGCTAAAAATGGAAATTGTAAGAAAAAGGAAGATTTTATCACATAGCCTGATGTAACCATAGTGAAGAGAATGAAAGAGGTAGAAGAGCATTTTGAAAAAAGGATATCAGAACGAAGAGTGCCCTGAGACTCCAAAGGGCAGATCTTGTCATGTCCTGAAAACCACTAGATTTGATTACTAGGTGTACTTAGAGAATATAAATGATGGGTTTAAAATGAACCTTAGCCTGGATACTGTCATAGATGATTCTTAGTCCACAAACATTGATGTCTTGTAGATCCTTTATTAAACCAGAAGTTACATTATTCTTACAAGACCATCCCTAAAATCAAAGTAACTTTTAGGATGCATTTTGTATACATATTGTCAGGCCTCAGAGTAGCAATAAAGAAAAGAATGAGAGAAGAACATTTCAATGCTCTCAGAGGGTGGAGAGTTCTTAGAATGCAAAATATCAGAATTACGAGTGGCCTAAAATGTTTCATATTCTATATGCAAGGTTCCTAATTAAATAAATCATGTTGTCTGGAAGGGTTCTTAAAATGGAAAATATTATTATAAGAGTTAATGTTCAGTTTCAAAAATGAAAAGGGTGAATTCGCCACCAATGAGGAAGAAGTTATTGTAATAACTTGGAGTTATTTTGCCCAACTGTATGCCGATAAATCTGACAATATAAGTGAAATGTATAAATATTTCCAAAAAAAAATAAACAACCTAGATTAGCTGAAGAAGAAATAAAGTTCTTAAATAACCCCATTGCGGAAAAATAAATTGAAGAAAGCATCAATAAATTTCCTTAATAAAACCTCCAAGGTCAGATGGCTTTATAAGTGAATTCTGCCAAACATTTAAACAATCATTCAATTCCAATTCCATATAAACTATCTGAAAAAATAACTGAAGAAGAATTCCTTTTATGAAGGCAACAGGAAGAACCAAAACAAAGAAAATTATAAATCAATTCTCTCCAATGAACATTGCTGCAAAAATTATAAATACAATTTTAACAAAGATTATAACACCTTAAGAGGGCAGCAGGAGAACGGTCTCTTTGAGGTGCTTTCTCCAAAATATTTTTTAAAACCTTAAAATTATGACTAACTAAATTTTCAAGAGACATAACCAACAGAAAGATCCAGTGAGGGAATCCTCCAGTTCTGGTGAGGTAACCTGGAAGGAAGTAACCAGGAAGGTAACCTGGAAAATAGTGGGAAGGCTCTGTTCCATGGGATTGGGGGGAGGTGGAATTATGCACCACACTGGAGTGAAGGAGCTTCAGCCTTCCAGGACCAGGCCCACGATACCTGGCAACAGAAGCAGTTTCCTGATCTACCACCCTAGGGAGCACCAAGCACAACTCAGAAGATCAGCAGGGATATTTCTGCCAGAGTCAGCCCAAAGCCCAGGGCAGCATGGCTCTCCTCAGCATGGCCATGGCCCTCAGAGCAGCTGAGATCCCAGGAAATGGAAACAGGCATGGAGAGCCACCCAGCAGGAGCCACCTGGCAGCTGATCACTAAGTGCTCAGTCCACAGAAGGTAAGTAAGTGGAGGGAAATTGCTGAGGCTTTTCCTCTGTTCCTGGGGCAGGACTCTGGAGCTTTGACCATATTAAGACCCTGGTTGCAGTCTGAGTCCCCAGAAGGGTGAGCTTGGGGCTATTCAACATAGTAGGAGAGCAGGCAGGGTATCACATACTGAGGTCCTTGCGGGGGGTGTCCAAATAATACTCAAAAGCTCAAGAATCACCCCCAAACCAAGCACAGGCTGGGGAAATGAGTGAATAGGAAAAAAAGGAATCTGACCATAGACAATTACTTTGGTCCCATGGAGAACCAAAATACAAAATCTGAAGAAGAGAAAGTTCAAACTTCTGCATCTAAAGACTCCAAGAAATATAGAAGTTGGTTTAGGCTATAACAGAGCTCAAAAAAGATTTTAAAAATAAAGTAAGGGAGATAGAAGAAAAATTGTGGGGGGAAATGAAAGAGATGGAGGAAAAACATGGAAACAAAGTCATAAACTTGTCAAGAAAAATCCAGAAAAATGCTGAAGAAAATAAAATATTGAAAACCAGTTTAGGTCAAATGGATAGAACAGTTCAAAAAGTTGTTGATAAGAAAAATGCTATAAAGAGCAGAACTCGGAAGATGTAAAAGGAGATAAGAAAACTCTCTGAGGAAAATGAATCCTCTGATGTAGAATGGAATTAAAGGAAGCTGATTATATTGTGAGAAATCAAGACACAATAGTTCAACACCTAAAAAATGAAAAATTAGAAGAAAATGTGAAGTATCTCATTGAAAAAATAAACTGATTTGGAAAAGAGATCCAGGAAGTATAAAGTTTTTAATTAAAGATTTTATTTGTTTTGAGTTTTACAATTTTTCCCCTAATCTTGCTTCCCTCCCCCCCCCACAGAAAGCAATTTGTCAGTCTTTACATTACATTACCCTATCAAATTGAGTGTGATGAGAGAGAAATCATATCCTTATAAAAGAAACATAAAGTATAAGAGATAACAAGATCAGACAATAAGATATCAGTTTTTATTCTAAATTAAAGGGAATGGTTCTTGAACTTTGTTCAAACTCCACAGTTCTTTATCTGGATAGGGATGGTATTCTCCATTACAGAGAGCACAACATTGTCCCTGATTGTTCCACTGTGGAAATAAGCTTGTCCATCAAGATTAATCATCACCCCCATGTTGTTATTAGGGGACACAGTTTTTTTCTTGTTTGGCTCATTTCACTCAGTATCATTTCTTGCAAATCCCTCTAGGCTTCCCTGAATTCCCATCCCTCCTGGTTTCTAATAGAACAATAGTATTCCATGACGTACATATACCACAGTTTGCAAATCCATTCCCCAATAGAAGGACATTTACTTGATTTCCAATTCTTTGCCAACACAAACAGGGCTGCTATGAATATTTTTGTACAAATGATGTTTTTCCCCTTTTTCATTATCTATTCAGGTTATAGACACAGTAGCGGTATTGTTGGGTTAAAGGGTATGCGCATTTTTGTTGCCCTTTTGGTATAGTTACAAATTTCTCTTTAGAAAGCTTGGATGAGTTCACAGCTCCACCAACAATGTAATAGTGCTCCAGATTTCCCACAACCCTTCCAACAATGATTGTTATCCTTTCCGGTTATAGTGGCAAATCTGAGAGGTGTGAGGGGATACCTCAGAGAAGCTTTAATTTGCATTTCTCAAACAAGTAATGATTTAGAGCAATTTTTCAAATGACTATACATTGCTTGGATCTCCTCATCTGAAAATTGCCTTTGCATATCCTTTGAACATTTATCAACTGGGTAATGGCTTTAAAAAAAATATGACACAGTTCTCTGTATATTTTAGAAATGAGACCTTTGTCAGAAACATTAGTTGTATAGATTGTTTCCCAGTTTACTACACTTCTTTTGATCATTGTTGCAGTGTTTTTATCTGTGCAACAACTTTTTAATTTAATGTAATCAAAATCATCTAGTTTGTTTTTAGTGATGTTCTCCATCTCTTCCTTAGTCATAAACTACTTCCCTTTCCACAGATCTGACAGGTAAACTAGTCCTTGTTCTCCTAATTTGCATATACTATTATTTTAGATGTCTAAATCCTGTATCCATTTGTATCTTATCTTGTCTAATCTACGTATCTCCCATGCAAGCTTCCAATTTTCCCAGCAGTTTTTATCAAAGAGAGAGTTTTTATCACAACAGCTGGATTACAATAATGGATTCCTGCTATTGCACCTAGTCTATTCCACTGGCCACCACTCTATTTCTTAGCCAATAAGAAACAGCTTTGATAACTGATGCTTTATACTATAATTTTAGATCGGGTATGACTAAGCCCCTTCCTTCGCACTTTTTTTTCATTAAATCCCTGGAAATTCTTGACTTTTTGTTTCTCCATATGAATTTACTTACAACTTTTTCCTAACTCATTAAAGTAATTTTTTGGAATTTTGATTGGTAGGGCACTAAACAGGTAGTTTAGTTTTGGTAGAATTGTCATTTTTATGATATTAGCTCTACCTATCCATGAGCAGTTCATATTTTCCCAGTTATCTAAATCTGATTTAATTTATGTGATAACTTTTTATAATTGTTTTAAAATGTTTCTGAGTGTACCTTGGCAAATAGACTGCCAGGTATTTTATAATGTCTAAGGTTACTTTGAATGGGATTTCTCTTTCTAGCTCATCCTGCTACATCTTGCTAGACATACATAGAGTTGAGAATTTATGAGGGTTTATTTTATAACCTGCAACTTTGCTAAAGTTTCTAATTGTTTCCAGTAGTTTTTTGATGATTTCTTGGTATTCTCTAGGTATATCATCATGTCATCTGCAAAGAGTGAGTGTTTTGTCTCTTCTAGACCAATTCGAATTCCATCAATTTCTTTTTCTTCTCTAATTGCTGATGCTAACATTTGTAATACAATATTGAATAGTAGTGGTGACAATGGGCATCCTTCTTTCACCCCTGATCTTATTGGGAATGCCTCTAGCCTCTCCCCATTGGATATAATGCTTGTTGATGTTTTCAGATAGACACTGCTAATTATTCTAAGGAACAATCCATTTATTCCTACACTCTCTAGTGTTTTAGTAGGAATGGGTGCTGTATTTTGTCAAGATTTTTTTCAGCATCTATTGGTATGCTCATATAATTTCTGATAGGTTTGTTGTCAATATAATTGAAAATACTAACAGTTTTCTTAATATTGAACCAACCCTGCATTCCTGGGATAAATGATACTTGATCATAATGTATTATCCTAGTGATAACTTGTTGTAATCATTTTGCTAAGATTTTATTTAATATTCTTGAATCTATATTCATCAGCTAGATAGGTCTATAATTTTCTTTCTCTGTTTTAACTCTTCCTGGTTTAGGTATCAGCATCATATTGGTTTCACAGAAATTTTTAGGCACAGTTTCATCTTCCCCTATGTTTCCAAAGAGTTTATATAGAATTGGAAACAATTGATCCTTGAATATTTGGTAGAATTCACATCAGACCCTAGGGATTTTTTCTTAGGGAGTTCAATGATAGCTTGTTGAATTTCATTTTCTGAGATAGGGTTGTTTAGGTATTTAATTTCCTCTTCATTTAACCTGGGCAACTTATATTTTTGTAAATATTAACCCATTTCTGATTTTGAATGGAAAGTGAAGGTAAAATATTATATCAGGGAAGACCCTTAGAACTTATAATATCTGAAATAGAAGGAACTATTGACCCAGAATCCTGAAAGAGATGCAGTACTGAAGCCAGAAAGTCAATGATGGAACTTATTAGAATAGAGAGGGAGGAAAGTAATTGTTTTAAGGTTAAGAACATAGTCAAAAGCAGTGGGATTTAATAACTAAGAACAATGAGATTTAAAGGAGCCATGGAGAAGAGAATGAGAAAGTTAGGAGAACATGAAGATGAAATCCGTTAGAACAAACAAGGTCAGAACCTGAAGTTCCCTAGAAAGCACTTTAAGGTTTGGGAGGATAGCTGTAAGAATATCAGTCATTTGTTCTGAAATGGTACTGAAAATAGAAAATCTCAACCATGCCAAGAATTGAGTTTCATCTAATCTTAATCCACTAGATAGTAAGGAGATCAAATTGGTGACTAGAGAAATAAATTAATTAAAGTTATTCACAGAAAAGTCAAATACTGAAACTAAAGTTTTAATACTTTAAACAATGAAAAGATGATACTCATTGGTAAGGTTTCTGATACTGGGAAAGATTGCAGGCAAAAGCAAAAGCAGATAGCAAAGGAAGTAGTGGATGGATAGTGTCATGGAACCAATGAGCAGGACTTTGAAAGATGAAGATAGAAGGGAAGGGACTGAAATGTTATGGTCCAAGCTATCAGGAAGAGTCAGACGTGAATAAATTATTGAATTACAACAAATATTTTTAGTCAGCACAAATATTGACTATCTTGACTTAATTGAAATAATAACAAGATGTTCTGTTTTTATCTGAGATCATTCAGTGATTTCAATATAAATTATCTTTTGAAGATGCATTAAAGAAACAAAAAGCAAAAAATAGGAAAACATTAAAAACTTTGAACATTGAAATATTTTGTGAGATTATTGTGAATTTTGTACAACCAAATTGCACAAAATCCCAACATGAGAACAACTGCATGCATGCATTCCTTTCTTGATAGTCACTATAAAAATAGCTATCAAGAACTTATTTTATGAGAAAAACGATCTTAACCATAGAGATCTTGTTAAGGGGAAATATTTATTTTGAAAGAACCACCATATTTGTATGGCCCATATACATTTTTAAAATTATTCAATTAATCAAAAATTGAAATAATGTGTTGATCCAATACAGAATGAAATGGTTTAAAACCAAAAATATCATTTCTTCAGTGTTTCCTAGAACCCGACCTACTTATACTCCCAGGTACCTCTCTGTGGCAATATTAAAAACAGTTGAGAGTAGAAATACAGAATGTCTGAGCTAGTAGTCAAATCATCCTAAGTGTACCAATGTGAATGAAAAGTGAAGACAAAATATGTGATCATTGAGAATAGACACTAGAACACAAGTCTTTGTGCACTTGATCAAACCATTGAATTCAAAATATTGAGAGTGATTGGCTACAGAAAATATATAGTTTCTGCTAATAAGTGGAAATGGAACATATTTATGGGTTTGGAAAGGACATTGTCAGAAATCAGGGGGTTTTAGCACATAGCATGATTTGGCCATGGTCAAGAGAATGAAGGATGTAAAAGAGAATTTTGACGAGATATTGGAGGAGAGAGTACCCTGAGATTTGAAAGGGCACATCTTGTAAATACAGAAATTTACCAGGTTTAAATGCTAGACATTCTCTGAAAACAGAAATGACTAGCACTTTATGGACCTTGGAATGGGAACTATCATAAACAGCCAAGATAGGTTCTCAGACATATCTGTAATTGGCACAGATATGAAACTATTTAGGTCAACTAAAACAAAACATGAGGAAAGTAGATTTTTCTTATGACATAAAAGCTAAATTTCAATTTAATGTTTAAAATTCATTTATAATGAGAGAAAAAAGAAAAATATGTAAAAATTCTATCAATTATAGCCACCTAAATTAATACTGCCATCTTCAAATATTTGCACAGGAAAAGCAGTGAAATATTCGACCTGTGCTTCACTTACAAATATATTTCCTGATAGTAATATTTTTGATAATGAATGATCAGAAGGGCGGCTAGGTGGCACAGTGGATAAAGCAATGGTCCTGGAGTCAGGAGTACCTGGGTTCAAATCTGGTCTCAGACTCTAAATAATTACCTAGCTGTGTGGCCTTGGGCAAGCCACTTAACGCCCTGCCTAGCAAAAAAAAAAAAATCCTAAAAACAAATAATGAATGATCAGCATTTGAGATCATGGCAAAAGGATTTATCTATAAAGGGAAAAGACTTCTATTTGAAAACCAGTATATTGCTAATACTCCCATATATTGTTAAAATAAAATAATGGAAAAATGTAAACCAATGAACACAAATAAAACTCAGAATGGTCTTCCTCTAGGTATGAGAATCTGATATCTGTGCAAGTCTTTAGAAAAATGAATATTTGATATTTCAAGTCTATGAAAAAGCAACCAAAAGAGCTCAGAATATAGAATTTCCTCGTATGTCTTACCTGTTAGTGGGACAATCAGTAACTCATTGTGAAACCAGATTTCTTGAACAGTTCTTTGATTTACAAACTAGATTAGTTGAGTTTGGTGGAAATATACAATCTAGAATCCTAAGCTGTATGATGCTTACGGAAATTGACTGGAAATACAGACAGAGATGTTCAGGGTGTGATGAGGGAAAGGGTCTGAAGAAATAGTATTTAAAATAATGTCAGGTTTCAGAAAAGGTTTGGAAAAGAGGAAAGATTAAGGAAAACCTTTAGAAGAAAGAATTCAGGAGAGAACTCTAAAGATCAGGACTAGACTGAGTCCTCATGTACCATATGCCATAGTTGTAAGGTATCTGTGGATGTACATCATCTGCGAAATGTCATCAACTTCAAGGACTACTTATAATATTACATATTATATAATAATATTTCATATATTAGATACTACAATATATTTTAACAATATATTATTATGTTATTGTGTAAAATTATGTCCCAATTCTAGGGAAATAAAGAAATGAGGAAAATTTGGAATTTTTAGATGAGATCAATCACTTATTTCAATCCTAGTCAAAGCTATAAAAAAATTTACATTTTGCAAAACAAAGACTAAATGGGTTGAGGAAACTGTTGATAACTTTTTGGTTAACTTAAAAAAAACCTTTACTTTGTAATATAAAATCCCTGGAAACAAATGTAATTTGATGAAGATCCTTCCTTTATAATGAATATCAGTTATATAATTAGACAGTTGGTTGGCACAGAGGAATAGAGCACTCACCTTGGATTCTAGAGGATGAGAGTTCAAATCCAGCCTCAAAACTTGACACTCATTAGCTGTATAACCTTGATTAGTTCACATTAAGGCTCATCTCCAGTCATCTTGCTTTATATCTGGTCACTGGACCCTGATGACAAAGGAGGAAAAAATGAGGATGGTGACTAAGCACAGTACCTTCTCATTCAAATCTAATTCATGTGCTTATCATGACATCATCTTCCTGTTGTCATGGTCTTCTTCGAGAATAAAGGAAAAACATCATCATAATTTATATAATTACTCTGGATAATGAATATAGAATATTTTTGAACAACAAAGATATCCCTAAGTGTTCATTCACCAAGTCTCATAAAAACAGTACTAATATATTCAGACCAAGATATCTATAAATTGTTATATACAATGTAATAAAAATTATTTAAAAAATTCTGCAAATTATCTTTATAGATCAAAGGATGGTGTTTCTTTGGAGCCCAAAATGTTGCATATTGGAATGTCCTTAGCACAGCAAATGACTGGGCTTTCAGTTCCCATTTAAGGACAATTTAGGGTTGGTATATCTAATTTCCTAGCTGGGCCTATATTCTAACTCTAAATGTCCCTCGTTGGAGTGAAAACAGAAGAGCAAAGCAAAACATTATGATGCAAAAGATCAGACCTTTGAATAGGTAACAAACCACCCCAATTGATAACTGGAAGCTCTCAGGGAACATGAATTAGAATTTGCTCTTCTAGGGACCTAATAATGGAAAAATGTCATAAATAACAAAGATTTATTTTCATATATATTCAAAGTGGGCCATCAAATTGGCCAGTTGTAGAGAAATTCAGAAATGAAAAGGAGTACGATTTTTCTAATAATATCATTTTTCTTCTACAATTTAATTAATATTCTCTAGTAGAAATACCTTGAAACAAATTAGTCATTCATAAGAACAACATAAAAAAATGAGGTCACAGTATTATTTTTTGGCAAACTAAAAACACTACTAATAGAAAATGCTTTGACACCAAAATAAATTTTATTCCCTGGAGGTCTTCCTTTAATCAAGATTACTTTTGATATTGCTATTCTTTACAAATATAGTATTTCTAACAGAGTTCATTAGCTACATTTGCAAAGAATTAAAAAACAACAATGAAACCTCATAATAACATTCTCCACACGTTTGAGAAAAGTGAAAGAAAAAAATATTATTTGTTGGATCTTTGAAGAATAAGCATATTAAGTTTTAATTTTATATGTGCAGGTTTCATCAGAATAACTATATATATATATATATATATATATATATATATATATATATATATATATATATATGTTTTTGCAAGGCAAACAGGGTTAAGTGGCTTGCCCAAGGCCACATAGCTAGGTAATTTTTAAGTGTCTAAGACCAGATCTGAACCCAGGTACTCCTGACTCCAGGGCCAGTGCTTTATCCGCTACAACACCTAGCCACCTATGTGCAGGTTTCACTAAGAATATTATATACCATTCTTCCTATGAATCATTTTTTCCCTCTTAACTTGAAAATGTGAAATACTTTGTGGCTATAACTGAATTTTATAAGATTATAATTCTGTATACTTAAAAATTTCTACCATAAAATGAAGATAAATTAAAATGAATATCATATATGCACAAATCTTTTGACTTTTTGTACATAGATATTCACATCTCTTTTTTGCTAGTATTATTAAGCAAAATGAATGCAGAGCAACATTGATCAATAAAATGAAGGGGAAGCATTCTAAGGACAAAGAAGAGACAATGATTTGTTTAGGAAATTATCATATGTAAAATGCATCTTCACTCTAATAATTTTGCAATAAAAGAGAAAAGGAAAAAAGGACTTAGAAGAGGCACAGGTTAGCTTTATACATTGTATATAGGGATGATGTATGTGCATTTTAAATAAGTCTATCTAATAAAAAAAATCAAGAGAACCAATCCCTAGAATCCATAGGAATGGATAACCTTAGAATCCAAAATATTCTCTCTTGGTAATCCCTTGGCACACTGATTATTAGGGCAGGTTTTGGGTTCTTTCATGTCTATATTTTTTGTATCTCCTGGAACTTAGATGGAATTTCTCAACTAGGGCATACACCCTAAATCTGAGGGTCCAGATTAGGAGTGCAGAGCTGAGTACCAGAAATAAGTGAAGACTGGGTCATGGAATGTAAAATGTATGAGTTTGACGGCAATTTGGAATTCAGGATCACAAAATATATTAGCTTATAGAATCTGCAAGACCAGATCATCAGGGCTTATAGAAAAGAGAGGGGGAGATGTACAGAGTCCTGGAATGGACATTTTCAGAAATAGGAGGATTTGAGCATGCAGTGTCAAGACTGAGAATTTCCATGGAGATGAAAATGAGATGCCTTAATAGTGCCTATAGAAGAGGGAATCACAGAAGAAAGAGTGCCCCTATGGCACAAAAGTTCAGATATTGCAATCTTCAAAAAACACTATATTCTATAGGTAATGAGGTTCAGAGAAAAGAAATCATCTGCTGAGGTGGGGAACTTTGAGCAGAAAATCTAGGAAATATTAGATAAGGCATGGTTCTTACAATATAAAATGTATGAGCTTGAAAGGAAATTTGGAATTCAGCATCATCAGCTGTAGAAGTCACAAGTTTAAAACTGGGAGGATTTGAGAAGAGACAGTGGGACCATGTACATGGTCTGGAAAAGGATATTTTGAAAAACAGCAGGATTTGAGAGCATAGAGTGTCAGGTTTGGGAGTTGCCATGGGGACAAAAATGAGGGAACTAACTGTCTCATTAGAAAAGCTACAGGGGAGAAATGAAGTATCTTGTAAAACAGGATATGTGCAACAGGTGGGGGGATTTAAAGTACATTAATCATCTGCTAGGGAAAGGGCCTTAGAGTGAAAAACATTAAAAAAGGCAAGTATTTATTTACCTTGACTCAAGTTAGAATGATATGATTTATTATCAAAAATTTCATGTCTTTGATTGTTCCTTAGAACACTCATGGTTTAGGCTTGTCATTCCCCTTTATGGGGGAATGTTGGAAATTATTGATAATATGAATATAGAATGTCTGAGCTAGGCATTCACTTATTCCTCTGAATATACCAATAGGGATTGGAAACTGAAGCACGATTGTATGATCAGGGAAGGCACTTATGACCAAGAACATGATACTGATGGACATCTCTAATCCAGATACTTTGACTTTTTTAGGTTGTAACATCTGCAATATCAGTATGGAGAGACACTAAACCCGAGAAAGTGGGAGTTGTGAGGCAGTGGATAGATCACAGCATTAAAGTTGTAAGGACTGGAGCTCAAATGGGGTTTCAGATACAAGTTGTGGAACTCTGAGAAAATCCCTTTACTCTGATTGCCTTCAAATAATGGAAGATATTCAGAGACTGTGAATAAAATTTATCAAAGTATAACATTTCAGTCAAAAGAAACTTAGGTCTAAGATTAACCATGGAGAAGAGAAGTAGCAGAATTTGGAAGCTGCTATTATATCAAGGAGAGTTCTTAGAATATCACAGTTCAGTTCTGGAGTGTCTTACCATGTTCCCTATATAAACTATGGGAATGTCTTGAGAACATTAATACTGTAATCTGGAAGGGATCTCCTAATGGAAAATATCATTATTTCAAGGATTTATGTTCACATATATTCTAGGCTAAGACATTAACCAGTTTTGAAGGAAATGAAGAAACAAGGCAATTTTAGATTTTTCACAGGAGATCTGTCTTAATTCAGTTTTAATTTATAATATTATTTTTAAAATCTCATATATTTAAACACAATGCAAAAGAATGTGATTAAAGTTCTATAAATTTTTTGACAGGCTGTGCATGAGTTTCTTGTACGCACCAGGTGTATGTTCTCAGCCATTCACAATCAGTGGTGAGGCTCAGCTCTACCTCATTGGCTGTCCAGGAACCACACATTCTTGTAATGGTACATTTTGATCATGGACAGGGAATGTGTGGAGCTTTGAGGAAAACTCTTTTTTCATCTTATTTTTTTCCAATTACATGAAAAGATAGCTTTCAGCATATATCTTTTTATAAGCTTTCCACATTTTTCTACCACTGTCTCTTCTATCCCACCTCCCCATGGCAGCAAATAATTCAATATAGGTTGTACATATACAATTATGTTGAACATATTTCCATATTATTCATGTTATAATAGAGGAATTAGAATTAAAGGGGGGAACCATGAAAATGAATGAAAAAACATAAAAGAAATTTTAAAAAGTGAACATAGTATGTTTCTCTGGTTCTGATCACTTCACTCAGAATCAGTTCATGTAAGTCTTTCTAGGTTTTTCTACAATTCAGTGACTTATTATTTTTTATAGAACAATAGTATTCCAACCATTCATATACTACAGTTTGTGCAGTCATTCCTCAATTGATGTGCATCCAATGAGGAAAAATTTGAATCCAGAATACTGAACTTGATTCAGCTGTAGAATCTGATGTCATTGTTCAGAAGAACTTGTAGGAGAGTGGAAGATGTTGAGTATGGAAATTATCAGAACTGTGTTGTTTAAATAAAACCATAAAATAAAGTTAGCCAACAACAGTAATGAAACTAATATAAGTAGAGTGCTCCTTTAGATATGAGAATCTCATTTCTATGAAAGTCTTTAGAACATGCAATGTCTGAGTTTCTACTTATCCTGCAAGCAGTCAAGTTAGTGGTAGTCTAGTGTTAAGAACACAATATTTCCCGGCATATAAGGAAGTTCCCTTTTTGAATAAAACAATCAGGAGGGTAATGTGAAGTCAGCATTCTTGAACAGGTCTTTTACTTGGAACTTAGATATATGGGCTTCATAGAAATATAAAATCCTGAACAGATCATGACTATAATCCTGACATAATCAGTCATGGAATTCTGAGATAGATAAGTCCAAAAGTATATGTATTTTTGAACATCATATCTTGATTCCAGTACAATGCTTGTTGGGGATTGGGTATAGTTGAGAAAAAACAAACAAATATAAAACTAATGGGAGATAATGGGAGATGCTTAGACATTAAAGAAGAAAATTTTCTAAAGAAATCTTTTTGAAGAAGAGACTTTCAGGTATGGGAGGTCCATGGAGAAGGGGAGAGACTGAGAAGAATCTGCAGAAGGTGTGCAGATATTTGGGACACAGCATCAAATTACTAATCTTCAATTTTCCAGATGCTATAGCTGAAATGGCTTTGAGAATCCAAAAATATGATGAGAAATGACCCTTCAAATACTAAACTTCCAAAAATCCATTTCTTAAAGATATTTTGAATGAGCAAAGATATTTTGAGTAAGCAAAAATATTTTCCACTTGCAGTTAAGTAATGATAAACACTTAAAAGAAAGATTTGTTATTTTAAAACTTTGTATATAAGATTCATGTGTCCTTTTATAATAATGCAAACCCCCCCCCAAAAAAATTCTTATAAATTCCAGGAGGGTCTGACTTTAGAATCCAAATTCCCAGTCTTGACTACAGTGTAGAAGGAAAAATATATCTGGTCTTTAATATTAAGAAAATGTTATTTGTGACTGATGTTTTTAGAGGGTTCCCTCAGCAGCAAGGGTCCTATTCAGATGTAAATCCCCACCTATTATTTAATGAAATTCCATTATTATATGCAAATTAGGCAAGATAAGAGCAACCTCAGTTCATCCCTTTACTCCTCCTCTAGTTTCCAGCCTTTCAGACAGGGTACCTGACCTCAATCACATAGAGGGGATAAGTTCCCTTTTTACCTTCTTTTCCCTGATTATACCTGCACAGAAAGTGGGCAAAGCCTATAAAAGTTTGACCTTAACACCCATCATGGTCTTGGTCAGATTCAATGAGTCTAAATTATTCAACTCTTCCATTTATTTTCCTTTCTCTCTTTCCCCTCAGGCAGTCTCACCTGGACCTGCTTTTTCAGCAATTCCTTAAGTAACTTATTATCTTTCCAGGAAATAGATTAATCTGTGAAATTTGCAGGTTTGTGAAATAACAACCCTGAGTTTCCCACCTCTAGATCTAGTCCTGAGTTTTTCAATTTTAAAAGAATACTCATTTTTATGGCAGTACCACCAATTTCCCAGTCTTCATCAGCATCTGGCAAGCATCTAAATTGCTAGGGTCCTAGAGCTGAGAACACTGAATTTCCTAGGTAGGGCATAGGTCTTGCCTTAGATGGTCCAGATTTGGAGTGAAAACCTTAGAAAATATATGGGATAGCTTGTGGTAAATAGATTATACTAGCTTAAATTAAGGACTTTCAGCTGACTGAGTCTGTCAAATCTGCCAGTCCAGAGTCTTCAGGGCCTAGAGAAGGGAGGGGGGATATGGTCAGGGTCTTGGGAAAGAACATTTTCAGAAACAGCAGGATTTGTGCACACAGAGTATCAGGCCTGGTAGTTGCCATGGATACCAAAATAAGAGAGTTGGCAGTGCCCACAGAAGAAGGGAGCTCAGAACAAAGAGAGCTCTTTATGCAGAAAAGATCAGAGTTTTGTACTGTCCTAGAAAACAGGGAGGGTTCAGAGAATAAAAATCATCTGCTGGGGAAGGGGCATCCCAGTAGAAAAATCTCACAATGCATGAGGATTCATTTTCATTTACTAATTCAAACAAAAAAATAAGAAGTTAGATTTTTTAGGCCATCATTCATTATTCCAATATAAAAAAATAAAGAATGTAAAACAAAATACACAAAAAAGTCCTTCTATATTCAACCAAACTTTTCAAAGATTTGAAAGAAGATAATCAAAGTCAGATTACTGTCAGTGTTTTGAATAGTCAGTCACCCATCTACCAAAACCATCATTCCTGCACATGTAAACAAATGTAGTTCCATATATTTCTTTCTTTAGTAAAAGTTTTTGTTTATATGACTGTAAATGAAATGGAAACCATCAATTTTTTCTATACAAAACATCTTGCTTAATTTAAAGAGCTTATAGGGGAAAAGACTCCTGTTTGAATGATGACATTTTTAAGACTCATGTATATTATAATCACAAGTGAATTAAGAAAAAACAAAAAATATTGTGTTGACCCATTTGATCACAATATAAAACAAGCATGTCATATTTTAAGGGGCTAGCAGTGCTCATAAAAGGGTGGACCTCAAAGCAAAGAGAGTACATAGGCAGAAAAAGTCAGATCTTACAATGTGTTACAAACTCCTATATATTTTAGATGAAATGGTTTATGGGACAGAAATCATCTCCTGGACAAGGGGCCTCAGAATGGAAAACTTCTGAAATGGCAAGGATTTTTTCTTATATCTGCTGAGTGATCATATGATTGACCATTTAAAGCATTTTTTAGAAGAGGAAGAATTTTGTAGCAGATCATCTATTATTCCTATATAATTTAATCGGACATAAATTTTGTTTAAGAAAAAGACACTATTGTGGTAGCTAGGTGATGCAGTGAATAGAGTACTGGCCCTAGAGTCAGGAGGATCTGAGTTCAAATCTGACCTCAGACCCTTAATATTTACTTAATTGTTTGACCGTGGGCAAGTCACTTGAAACCATTGCCTTGCAAAAATTAAAAGAAAAAAGAAAAAGATGCTAAGAAAAACTAAAAATCTCCCATTTTATAGACAACCCAAAAAAGGAGTTTAGTTGAGATTAGTGATAATGTTTTTGTTAAGCAACAAAACCCCTCCAAAATTGTAATACTTTCACCCCTAAACTACCATTCAGTGAAAATTTAAGAATGAAGAAATTGAATTAAAAGGATTTTGTATTGTCATGTGGATTCTGGTGCTGAGATCTGTATTAGAGGTACCAAGGAAGGCTTATCCCTTCAACAAACCCAGTATTCTATTTGTTGGAGTCATTATTGACTTCCAACTAGTTCAGAGGTATCCCAATTCTAGAAGTTAGAGTAAGTCTTTGGGTTTATAGATATTAGCAGTTTTCCCCAACCTCCTTCCCATCTGCAATAAATCCCTGAGGCAACTGTTCCCTGTTGTTTGGTGCCAACTTCATATCTACATGATACAGCCATTTCCCTTAAAACATAAAGCATCAACCCTGAGTTCATGACTGATTGAAAAAGAGAAATACAGTTGTGCTAAGAAGCCACAATTTGAGTGTCCACAGGGACCCAGGGCACCCAGTGGGTTGTTCCTGGATTACTGGTGCTGGTTCACTCAGGCATAACCTATGGTCCTTTAGAACCCAGGTGGAACAGACACTTCATGGCAATCTTCCAAGATGTCTTGAGTCAGAAAACTGTTCCCTTAGATTTTTTTGTGAGTCCTGCCAGTCTAGAATTTTATTAGAGTCATAATTTTTGGACATTTGGAGTAGAAGGGGAAGAGTACTGGCATTTCCTGTCTTCACCCTGCCATTTTGGTTCCACCCCCCCCCCCCATATAGATTATTTTTGAACCAAGAAAACAAATTACTTTTAATACTTGAAGCCTCATAAGAGACAGAATTAATATTTCTAGCATGATATTGGTAAATATTTAAGTCCAATGTAATAAAAATTCACTAAATATTTCTAAATGAAATTTATATATGACAGAATAGAATCTCTGTGGAAGTGACATTTTAGTGTCTTTGAATCTCCTTAGCACTATTAATACCTGAATTATCAATTCATATCCAATGGTGATTGTTGGAGATTTCTGAGATTTAACTTAACAATTTTTCCTAGCTATATATAAGCCCTAAATCTGAATGTCCCACTTTTGAGGCAGGATAAAAGAACAAAGTCAAAGTTTAGAACACAAAGGGGTACCCAATGTGATATCTAGAAGTTCTCTAAGTACATGAATCTGAATTTACTTTTGTATAGACCTTAGATTGGAAAATGGCATAAATGGTTAAGATGTAATTTCATAAATTTTCTAGTTGAGTCACAATATTAGTCAATTCAAGAGAATTTCAAAAATAGGAGGAAGATTTTGCCTACATGAATCAATTTTTTTAGGTTTTTGCAAGGCAATATGCTTAAGTGGCTTGCCCAAGGCCACACAGCTAGGTCATTATTAAGTGTCTGAGACTGGAATTGAACTCAAGTATTCCTGACTCCAGGGCCGGTGCTCTATCCACTGCGTCACCTAGCCGCCCCAAGATGAATCCATTCTTGCAACTTAATTTACATTCTGCCCATTCACAGCTGAACTACCAAAAGAGTCTGGTAAAAGTCTCATTTTTGGCAAACCACCAACAACAATATGCAACCCTTAAAGTAAAAACCCTTGGAAACCAAAATCAATGTAATTTCCTTTAAATCCTCCTTATTCAAAACTGCTATTGATATGACTATGAAAGAGAGTGAATGTTGAGTACATTTAGGCTTTAAAGGAAATTCTAGTGTGCTAAAGACTTAGAAGAGACACAGGTTGGATTTGCATATTTGTATTCAGGTAAGATGTATGTTAAGTGTAATAAGTATCCAATAAAAAAAGGAATTAACCCTTACAGTTTATAGGATGTTATGATCTTAGAATCCAAACTATCAGCTCTTGGTAGCCACTTGAAAGGCTGGTTATTAGGAATCTTCTTGGGACCTTTCAAGAATCTATATTATAGATGCCTGAGAAGTTAGAATATGTAATTTCTCAGTGAGGGGATAAGCCTTGTCTCTCAAATTTCAGATTATGAGTGAAATGTTGAGAATGAGTATTAGGTGGGGCATGGCTTATGGATCATGAAAAGTCTGAGTTTGAAGGAAATTTGAAATTCAGGATCATGAGATGGACGGGGCTACAGAAGTTGTAAGGTCCGAGTTGTGAACCTCTAGAGAACAGAAAATGGGTGGATGAAGAGAGGCTAGGAATGTACATTTTAAGAAACAGGAAGATTTGAACACATAGAATATCAGGTCAGGGACTTGCCATGGAGTCAAAAGTGAGAGAGGGGAGCAGAGTTCATAGAAGAGGGGTTTTGAGAACAAAGAGTTCATCAGGAAGAAAAGGTCAGCTCTTGCAGTAGACACAAAAACCACTATATTCTATATAAGAGAGGGTTCAAAAACAGAATTAATCTGCTAGGGAATGAGTCTTAAAGTAGAAAACTGCACAAATACCAAGGATTTATTTTCTTGAATATACAGACTGAGGCAAAACTTGAAATGGTAAAATGTATTTTGGGTTTGTTTGGTTTTTTTTGAAGGAAAATCATTCATTTATTCCAATATAATTTTATTAGGCATCCATGACATACAAGAAAAGCTTAAAAAAGTAAAATAAAAATTTCCTACCTTTAGCCAAAAAGAATTGGTGAGATCAGTGCAAATGTTTTGAATATATATATAAAAACCTGCATAGGTAAACAAATTCAGTTGCATGTATTTCTTTCTTTAGAAACTTTTTTCTACAGTTATTAATAAGAATGAATACTGAGGGGCAGGCTAATGGTGCAATGAACAGAGCACTGGCCCTTGAGTCAGGAGGACCTGAGTTCAAATCTGACCTCAGACACTCAATTATTGCCTAGCTGTGTGACCTTGGGCAACTCACTCTTAACCCCATTGCCATAAATAAATAAATAAACAAATTTATAAATAAATAAATGAACAAACAAAGGAATGAATGAATGAATAAATAAATAAATAGAATGAATATTGAGTAACTGGAGCAAAAAAAGAGGTGTTCAATAAAGATAATTGATTAGTTAGAAAACTTCCATTTTTAAGACCCATAGACATTGCAATTACAATTCAAATAAAAACAATAACTTGACAAAAGTTTTCATGATTTGACTTAGATCCAAAACTGTATATCTTGTATGACCCCTAAAATTATAAATGTCTAGGTTTCCATAGACATTTTTTTTTCACAGGAGGAAGTTGGAAGTAGTTGAGAGTATAAACCTCAGAGTTAAAACCTGGTTGTGAATGTCTCAAAGAGGAATGAAAATTGAGGCCAGAAAAGGAAATCATGGAGGACACTGAAACCCAGGCTATGTGAACTTGGGAGGAAAGCCTGAATGCAGAATCTGGAGTTTGATTCAGTTGTCGAATCTATAATGTCATGGGTCAGAGAGACTAGCAGCAGAAGAGTGAGTGATATATGTAATAAGAACTCATAAGACTCAAGTGCAATGATAAAATAAAAGAATAAAATAAATAGAAGTAGAAAAAGCCCAAACAAATCTTCATGACCATCAGAGGTGTTCCTTCAGACATGAAACTCTCATGTTTGTAAAGGTTCTTAGAAAATTGAATGTTGAGATATCTAGCTTTCATTAAGGCAAGTTCATAAAACAGTTTAGAATACAGAATTTCCCATCATAGAAGTAAGTCCTTCAAATGAACCAATTAGGGATGCATTAGGAAGACAGAATTCATGAATTGGTCTTCAACTTGTATCCTGGAATGTCTGAGGTTGATGGAAATATATAGTCCAGAATATAGGCTGAATATAATCATAAAATATAGAATTCTAGAATACAAAGTTACTGGATGAAGTTGCAGAAAGAGGAATGTCAATTTGAGAAAGAACTAGAAGAGAAAGTTTGGGAAATGTGCAGAGAAAATTGTCTGGGAGGCATACAAAGAGAATAAGAAATAGAAGATAGCTTCAAAGTCAATGGATATTTGATCCAAGAGAGAACAGAAAATAGCAATATATATGTTTTAGGTGCATAATATGTATAGCATGCTAGAGACTTAGTAGAGACATTCAGCAAGTTGCTTGTGCATTGTAATGCTAATCAAATAAAAAGAAATATCTTTATGAATCATATTAGTGTCTTTGATTCCAAACTAAAGCTTGGGGCTTCCTGGGATCCTTCTTGATTTTTCTTTTTCTTTTTTCTTTGTTATTTATTTATTTATTTCAAATTTTATGATTATTCTCCTAATCTCGCTTTGCCCCCTTACCACCACCACAGACAGCACTCTAAGTTGAATGTGATAAGAAAGAAATTCTATCCTCAAGGAAGAAAATAAAGTGTAAGAGAAAGCAAAATTCTATAATAAGATAACAAGTTTTTTTTTTAAATTAAAAGTAATAGTCTTTGTTTTTTGTTCAAACTCCACAATTCTTTCTGTGAATACAGATGGTATTCTTCATCATGGATACCTCAAAATTGTGCCTGGTTGTTGCACTGATAGAATGAGCATGTCCATTAAGTTTGATCATCACCCCCATGCTGCCGGTAGGGTGCACAATGTTTTCCTGATTCTGCTCATGTTGCTCAGCATCAGTTCATGCAAATCCTTACAGGCTTCCCTGAATTCCCATCCTTACTGGTTTATAATAGAGCAATAGTGTTCCATCACATACATATACCACATTTTATTAATCTATTCCCCAATTGATGGACATTCACTCAATTCCCAATTCTTTGCCACCAAAAACAGGGCTTCCATGAATATTTTGTACAAGAGATGTTTTTACCCTTTTCATGATCTCTTCAGGGTATAGACTCGGTAGCAGTATGGTTGGATGAAAGGGTACACACATTTTTGTTGCCCTTTGGATGCAATTCCAAATTGCTCTCCAGAAAGTTTGGATCAATTCACAGCTCCACTAACAATGTATTGGTGTCCCAAATTTCCCACATCCTTTCCAACATTGATCATTGTTGTTTCTGGTCATATTGACCAGTCTGAGAAGTATGAGGTGGTACCTCAAAGATACTTTAATTTGCATTTCTCTAATAATTATTAAATTAGAACAATTTTTCATATGATTATGGATTGCTTTGATTTCCTCATCTGTAAAATGCCTTTGAGTATCCTTTGACCATTTTTCAATTGGGGAATGGTTTTTTTTTGAAAATTTAACTCAATTCTCTGTATATTTTAGAAATGTGTCCTTTGTCAGAAATACTAGTTGTAAAAATCATTTAGCAAATTACTACATTTCTTTTGAACTTGGTTACAATGGCTTTGTCTGTGCAATAACTTTTTAATTTAATGAAAGCAAAATTGTTTAATTTGTTTTAATGGTGTTCTCCATCACTTCCTTGGTCATAAAGTGTTTCCCTTTCTATAGATCTGACAGGTAAACTCTTCCTTGATCTCCTGGTTTGTTTATAATATTTTTTTATGTCTAAATCATATATCCATTTGGATCTTATCTTGGTATAGAGTGTGGGGTATTGGTCTAGTCCAAGTTTCTGCCATACTAACTTCCAATTTTCCCAACAGTTTTTATTGAAGAGAGAGTTTTAATCCCAATAGTTTAACTCTTTTTGTTTATCAAACAGCAGCTTACTATAATCATTTCCTGCTATTGCACCTAATCTATTCCACTGATCCACAACATTATTTCTTAACCAATACCAGATAATTTTGATGACTGATGTTTTATAATATAATTTTAGATCTGGTAGAGCTAAACCACCTTCATTTGCACTTTTTTTCATTAAATCTTTGGATATTTTTGACTTTTTCTTTCTCCATATGAATTTACTTGCAATTTTTTTCTAACTCATTAAAGTATTTTTTTTTCTAATTTTGATTGGTATAGCACTAAACAAGTAGTTTAATCTTGGTAGAATTTTCATTTTTATTATATTTATTTGGTCTATCCATGAGCAGGTGATATTTGCCCAGGTATTTAAATCTGATTTTATTTGTGTGAGAAGCATTTTATAATTGTTTTCAAAAAGTTTCTGAGTCTGCCTTGGCAGGTAGACTCCCAAGTATTATATATGGTCTGACATTACTTTGAATAGTATTTCTCTTTCTAGCTTTTTCTGCTACACCTTACTCGTCATTTATAGAAATCTTGAGGATTTATGATGTTTATTTTATATCTTGAGCCTTTGCTAATTTTGATAATTATTTCTAGTAGGTTTTTAGATGATTTTTTGGGATTCTCCAGGTATACCATCATGTCATCTTCAAAGAGTGAGAGTTTTATCTCTTAAGAATGAATATTTTTAAAAAGAAGAAGGATTTGAGAATACAGAATGTCAGGTCTGAGAGTTGCCATGGGAATGAAAAGGAGTTAGCAGTGACATTAGAAAATTAACTGGGCAGAAAATGTCAGATCTTGCACTGTCTTGGAAAATAGGTTATGCGACAGGTAGGAGGATTCAAACTACATTAATCATCTGCTGAAGAAGGGATCTTACAGAGAAAAGCAAAAAACAAAAAGGTTTTATTTTCATAGATGTTAAATGTGGGCTCATATAAGGGCCATTTTTTACAAATATAAAAATTTAGAATGCATATTATTCCAGGAGATCATTCAGCAATTCCAATATAATTTGTATTGTGTATCTGTGATTTATAAGAAATACAATGAAATTAGAAAAAAACCAAAACGAAAAACCTGCTCTCTTCAATCATACTTTCAAAAGACTGATGAGTTCACTGTCATTTTTTGGTTAGTTTAAAAAGAACAGTGTAATTCACAACTCCTGCATGCCTAAGAAAATGCAATTCTAGGTATTTCTTTCCTTAGACTCTTGCTTTCGCCACTATGAATAAAAATTAATATCAAGTAATTTTGAAAAAAGCAAAGGTATTCAGTATAGAGAGGTTATTAGGTAAATTACTTTTATTTTGAAATCATTATATTGTTAAGATCCTTGTATGTTTTGGTCATAATCAAGCTAATTTATAAACAAAAAGAATGTTGACTCAATTTAGCATGATACGGCTTTAAAATAAAAAAAACATTCATGACTTGGATGATTCTTAGAATACTCATGGCTGTGGCTATCAGGTCTGCTTCATGGAGCAACACTGGAAATTATTGATAACATGTATACAGAATTTCTGAGCTGGATATTCAGTCATGCCTCTGAATATAGGGAGTAGAAACTGAAGTCAGAATATATCAAGGAGTACTCTTAGAACTAAGATCATGTGATATTGATGGATATATCTAATCCAGAATTTAGTCCTTTTTTAGTCTGTAACATCTGGAATGTCATTATGGAAAGACACTAAAACAGAGAAAGTGGGAGATGCAGCACCATACACAGAGCACCAAGTCTAAAGTTAGGTGGCCTGGAGTTCAAATGAGGCCTTAGACACTTAAAATTGTGGTACCCCAGTAGAGTTCTTGCATATTGATTTCCTCCCCAAACTGGAAGAAATTCCATTCCATGAGAAAACATTTTATCCAAACAGTGGAATTTTATATATGAGAATCTCAGGGCTGAGAATAACCATGGAGAAGGGAAGAGAAGGGAAGAGAAGTAACAACTTTTGGATCAAGCCATATCAGAGCTAAAAGAACCCTTACAAACTTAAAGGTCAGACAAAGAAATGTCCTAAAAACTTCCCTATACCAAATGTACAAGGATTCTAAGATCATCTGTTATGTGGTCTGAAAGAGATCTTATAATGGAAAATTTCATTGCTTCCAGGGCTGATGATTTTAGTTAAAGTTTGAAGGAAATGAAGAAGCAAGACAATTTACTCAAACTAAAAGTATATTATAAAACAGCAGTCATCAAAATTATCTAGTAATCTAGTAATCAAAACTCTTGAAATAGAGAAGTGGATCAGTGAAATAGATTAAATAAAAAATAAATAGTAAGAAATGACTATAGAAATCTACATTTGTCAAACCCAAAGATATTAGCTTCATGCATGGGAACTCAGTATTTAACTTAAACTGCCATGAAGACTAGAAAATAGTATTGTAAAAACTAGGCATAGACTCACATCTCACACCCTATACCAAAATAAGGTATACAAGAAATGGTACAGGATTTAGACCTAAAGGGAGTTACCATAGACCAATTAAGAGGTGGAGAAATACTTTTTCTTTTCAGTCTATGGAGAATGCAAAATACTGGGAAATGATTTTCATGGATAGTGTGTCTGATAAAGGACTCATTTCTAAAATATATAGAAAACTGAATCAAATTTTAAAGTTACAAGTTGATAGTTGATAGATGATCAAAGGATATGAACAGGTAGTTTTCAGATGAAGAAATATAAATAGCTTCAAATCATTATTATTAGAGAAATACAAATAAAAGTACTCTGAGATACTATCTCGCACCTATCAGATTGACTAAGATGATGAAAAAGGAAAATGATCAATGTTAGAGAGGATGTTGGAAAACTGGGACACTAATACATTGTTGGTTAAGTTATGATCTGATCCAGGTATTTTAGAGAGCAATTTGGAACTATGCTCAAAGGACTATAACGGTGCATACACTTTGATCCAGCAATACCACTACTATTCTATATCCAAAAGAGATCATAAAAATGGGAAAAGGTTCACATGTGGAGAAAACATTTATAGCAGCTTCTTTCGTAGTGGCAAAGAATTGGAAATAGAGACTATTCCCATCAATTGTGTAATAGCTGAACAAGTTACGGTATATGAATGTTATAGACTACTATTGTTTTATAAGAAATCATAAGTGCTTGAACTTTAAAGAATGGAAATACTTCCATGAACTGATGCTGAGTGAGGTGAACAGAAGCAAGAGAACATTGTACACTTTAAAAACAACATTGTGAGGTGACAAAATATGGTGGATATGGCTCCTCTCAGCAGTTCAATGATCTGAGAGATCTGTTATGGACAATGTCATCTACATCCAGAGAAAAACTATGGATTCTGATTGCAGAGCAAAACATACTATATTCCCTTTTTAGAAGCTTCTTTATTGGTTTTCCTTTCCTTTTCTCCATTAGTTCTCATTCCTCTTTTACAATAGGACTAATATGGAAATATGTTAAACAGAACTGTATATGTACAACACATATCAAATGTTTTGCTGCCATGGAAAGGGGAGAGAGAAGGCAGGGTGATAGAACATTGTGGATCTCAAAAAATTGCAAAAAGATGAATGTTGAAAACTATTTTTCCATTTACTTGGAAAGATAAAATAAAATCTCAAAGTTAATAAAAAGAAAATTTTATCTTCAGCAATTCTGGACCCTTTCAACCTAGAATAAGTAAGCTAGAAGGAAATACTGACTCAGAAACCCAAAGGAAATGAAGTGTTGAAGCCCGAAAGGCAGTTACTAGAAGACAGTTCTGAGGCTGATAAAGGAAATAGGCAGAAGCAGTGGGTTTTGACAACAGAACAAGATTTAGAGGAGTCATGGGAATGAGAATGAAAAGGTAGGAGAGCAAAGAGGAGGGAAGATATTGGAGACATATGAACTCTCTTAGAAGAACAAAGGTCAGAACTTGAAATGTGCTGGAAACTACTATATGGGATACTGGGGATGGCTGCAAGATCAGTAATGGTCCTGAGTGTGGAAAATTTCAACAATGCCAAAGATTGATTTTCATCTCTAGCCTTAATTCATTGTAGAGCAAGCAGATAAAATTGGTGAATACTGTTAGTAAAAATTCAGACTATTAACTGGAAAGTCAAATACTGAAACTAAACCTTAAATATTTTGTTCACACAATGAGAAGACAGGGACTCATTAGTAAAGACAGTGATATTGGGAAAGACTGAAGGCAAAAGAAAAAGTAGATGGCAGAAGAAGAGATGACTAGATAGTGCAATGGTACCAGTTGAAAGAACTTGGACAGACTTTGAGAGAGAAATGACAGTAGAAGGAAAGGCAATGGAAAAATTATGGTCTAGGCTGTCCAGAAGAGTAAGATAACATTGAATAACTGAGCAAGAACAAATATTCTTAGTGAGTTAAAATATTGGATATCTCTACTTAAGCTAGACAATAAGATGATACAATTAACATCTGAGACAATTCAATGATTCCAATATAAATTATATATTGATGATGCATTTAAAAAAACATAAAGCCAAAACATCTAAAGAGAAAACCACATTAAAAACTTTCAGCCATATTGTATAATATCTGCCAAAATATTTCCATGGGATTATTGAGTATTTTTGCCTAGCAAAAAAAAAAAAGAACAAAACACAAAACCAAAAACTAAAACTGAATTCCACAAAATGTGGACATGAGAACAAATGCCATTCCTTTCTGTTTAGACACAAAATAGCCACTCAAGAAAATATTTCATGAGAAAAATGATGTTAATCATAGAGGACTTGTTAAGGGAAAAATGTTTATTTTGAAAGATTCATCATATTGGTATGATGGAAATACATTGTAAAATTATCTAATTATTCAAAAATTAAAATAATACATGTATCCAATTAAGAATGAGATGATTTAAAACTAAAAACATCATATCTATGATGATCTCCAGGGCCCAAATAGCTTATGCTTCCTCGTAACTTTAATGTGGAAATATTGTAAATGGTAGAAAGTGGAGAAACAGAATACCTGAACTAGCAGTCAAATCATCCATCCAAATATACCAATGAGGACTGAAAAGTGAAGTCACAATAGGTGATCAATGAGGACATCTGGACCGAATTCTTTGTGTACTTGATCAAAACTTTGAATTTAGCATCCTGTGGGTGATTGATTGTGGAATTTATTACTTCAGTGTTAAGATGGACTCAAAGTAGACCATGTTTATGGATTTATAATGACCATTATCAGAAAACAGAGGGTTTTAACACAGAACATGATGTGGCCATGTTCAAGAGAATTAAAGTGATAATAGAGTATTTTGCAGATCAGAAAGTGCCCTGAGACTTGAAAGGGCAGATCCTGTACATCCTGAAAAGAACCAGGTTTGATTGTGGGCATTCTCTCAGGATAGAGATGATCAGCCTTTAATTTGAATGAGAAATATCTTAAATGTTGAAGATGCATTCTCAGATATATTTGGAATTGTAGGTCAATTAAAAAGTTTGTGAAAAAAGTAGATTTGTCATATAAAATAAAAATTAAATTCCAATGTAATGTTTGCTCTTCATTGGTGATAGAAATAAAAAATATCTGGCATCTTTAACTTCAGAACATTAAGAGTAATATGAAAATACTATCAGGGCAAACAAATCAATAGACATCCTCAAATACTTGTTCTGGAAAAATAGTGCTGCACTCTGCCAGTGCAGCACCTCCTAATAGTAGTATTTTTGATAATGAATATTCAGTATTTAAGATCATTAACACATGGAGTAAAATATAAAGGGAAAAGATTTCTGTTTGGAAACCAGTATATATGCAAGGCTACAGTATGCTCCGAAAATAAAAACAGTAACCAAAATGTAAGCAAATAGACAAACAGATCTTAGAGGGGGATTCCTTTAGATTTGAATGTATGATATATATGAAGGTCCTTGAAAAATGATTTTCTGTCCTTACAGATCTAATGAAAGTCACCAAATTGATGATGGACATAAGCTCAGAATACAGAATTTTCCTGTGTATCCCACCAATGAGTGGAATAATCAGTAACTTGTTGTAAAACCAGATTTCTTGAACAGTTCTTTTTCCATAGAAACTAGAATAGACAAGTTTGATAGTAATACACAATCTAGAATGCTTCTGTAGATGATATTGTAGAAACAGGAATGTCATCTGGAAGACCGATTAGAAGAGAAAGACTGGGACATGTTCAGAGAATGATCAGGAAACTTGTCCAAAGAAATTGGATGCCTGGGAGAAGAGAAGAAGAGCATGAGGAGATCCTTTAGAAGTATGATTTGGACTTGAATGACCCCCAATGTTCTATATACCATAGATGCGAGGCATCTGATGACATATGTACATTATCTTACCTGGAGTGGACTTTCTAATGCAAAATGTCATCAATTACAAGGTTTAAAATAATAGTACATATCATATACTATGATGTATTATACTATATATATATATATATATGTATATTCTATTATAAATAAGATATTATTTGTATCTTCTTGGGCAAGATTATTTTACATTTCTAGGGACACGAAGAAATGAGAAGAATTTAAAATTTCTGAATGAGATCAATCATTTATTACAATTCACTTTACATTTCATACTTGTTAAAGGAAAAAGAGAAATTCACATTTTCACCAGAAAGACAAAAAGGTTTGAGGAAACCATTGATAAGTTTTTGACTAGCTTAAAAATCCTGAAATATGTTTATATTAAAAACAAGGAAAAATGCAATTTGATGAAGATCATTCATTTATAAGGAATATCATGTATTAGATTACTATGGAAAATGAATACAGAATCTTTGTGAATAGAAACAACAAAAATATCCCAAGGTGCTAATTTCCCAAACTGCAAAACAAATATAATATATTTTGTTCATGATATTTATCAACTGTTATGTACAGTATTCTAAAAATTCATTTAAAAATTCCATAATATAACTTAAAAGATTAATGTATGATATTTCTTTGGAACCCCAAATATTGCATCTTGGAATGTCTTTAGCACATTGAATGACTGCACTTTCATTTCACATTCAAGGGCAATTGAGTGTCCAACTTCCAAGCTGGGCCTATTGAATATCCCTCTTTTATAGTGGACTCATTAGAGCAAAGCAAAACTTTATGACCTTTGAATGGGAGACAAATCTCATATTGTGATAGTTGAAAACCCTCAGGAAAATTAATTAGAATTTACTTTGGTAGGGGTCTTACAAGGAAAAATATAATAATTGTCAAAGATTTAATTTAATATATGTTCTATGTGAGCCACCAAATTGTCCAGTTGTAGGCAATTTCAAAAACAAAAAGAATGAAGACTTTTCCAAGGATAGCAATCATTTTCACCAATTTAACAATTATTCCATAGTAAATATGCTTTTAAACAAATGACCCATTCACAGCTACACAACTAAAAGAATGAGGCAAAAGTATTATATTTTGGCAAACCTAAAAAACAAACCCACCCCAAACTTAAAACACTTTGAAACCAAAACAAATATTATTCCCTGGAGATCTTCTTTTGGTCCAAAATGCTTTTGATAATATTATTTTTTACAAATATAATAATTATATTACTAACAGAAATTAAATACAATTGCAAGAAATTAAAAATAACAAGAAACTTGAAAGTGACAATCTCCAAAAATCAGAGCAAATTTAAAGTAAAAATATTAGCTGTTTGATTTTGGAAGAATAAGTTCATTAAATTGGAACTTTATATAAATATATATATATATATATATATACATATATATATATGTACATAAGGTTCACTAAGAATTATATATAGCAATTCTATGAAATTAATTTTCCCTCTAAACTTGAAAGTGAAAAATAGTTTGTGGTGATAACTAGAAGTTCATAAATATGCAAAAGTGAAAAAATTATCAAAAATGAAGATGAATTAAAATGAGTAATATATACACAGAAATCTTTGGGCCTTAGACAAAGTTCTTTGGAAGAAAAGATCATAAAAGTATACACATCCATATCACTTCATTGCCAAGGAAAATGGATGCAGATCAAGTTTGGGACACAGAATGAAGATGTAGCATGCTAAGGACAAAAGAGCCACATGATTAATTTAGGAAATTAGCATATATAAAATGGATGTTGACTGTATTAATTATGCATGAAAAATGAAAAGAAAAATCCCAAAAGAACCCAGGTGGATATAGCTTCCAAAAACAAAATATTAGATCTTGGTAGTCTCTTGGAGATCTGAACATCTTTGCTTCTTAGATATTGCAATGGGTTGGAGGAGTCACAAGTCTGAGAAAAGAAAATGTCCTAGCTAAGCGATAATTCCTGTGTCTAAATTTCCTCATACTGAGTGTATAATTTTAAAGAATACTAAAGGAGGATGGTTGATGGAATATGGAATATATGAGCTTGAAGGAAATTTTTAATTCAGGATATTCAACTGTATGAGACTGTAGATTCATCCAGGTCAAAACAGTGAGAATGCAGATAATGGGGGCGGGGGGAGATGTATGAGTTGGAATGGATATTTTCAGAAAAAGAAGGATTTGACCACCTATAGAACTTGGCCTAGGAGTTGCCATGGAAGGAAAAAAATGAGAAACCTGCCCATAGAAGACAGGACATCAAAGCAAAAAGAAACCTCAGGGCAGTAAAGATCAGGACTTTCATGGGGGAGTGATTCAGAGAATAGACTTCATCACCTAAGGAAGGGGCCTTCCAATACAAAATGCTACACATTTTTTTATTTTTCCAAATACATGTTATGAAGGTTTTTTTCAGCATTCATCCAATTGCATATGCATATTTTTAATTCACAAAATTTCCTTCCATCCTCCCATCCCACCCCCACCTTCCCTCAATGGCAAACAGTCAAGTTAGCATGGAACATAGATATTTTTGATAAACATGTTTACAGATCATTTTTAGTATGAGGAATTATTAATAAAGGAAATATATACAAAAGAGATAATTTCTATAATGTATTGATCAGATTCTGAAGGGTTTTTAGGTTTGATTTTGTTTTTCTTCCTCTCAATGGGGATAACATTGTTGATAGCTGGTCTAATATGGTTGTCCCAGTTCTCAGAACTACTGAGAGGAGCTGGTTCCATCAAAGGTGAACGTCCCACAATGCTGTTGTTGATGTATACAGTGTTCTTTTGGCTCTGCTCTCTTCATTTAGCATCAGATCCTGTAACTCATTCCATGTTTCTCTAGAGTTTGACCATTTATGATTTCTCATAGAACAACAATATTCTATAGTATTCATGTACCATGAATTATTTAGCCATTGCCCAATTGATGGGCATCTTTTCAATTTCCAATTCTTTGCCACTACACTTAAAGCTACTATGATTATTTTGAAAGATATGGGACTTCCTTATTTTTTTATGATTTCTTCTGGATATAGGCCAAGAATTAGAATTGCTGGGTCAAAGGGAATGGTAACTTTTGTTGCTCTTTGGGCATACTTTCATATTGCTCTCCAGAATGGTTGGATCCATTCACAACTCCACCAGCAATGGTTCAATGTCCCAATCATCCCACAATCTCTCCAATATTGATCTTCTTCCCTTTTTGTTATCTTAGCCAGTGTGATAGGTGTGAGGTGATACCTTATAGTTGTCTTAATTTGCATTGAGTAATTAGCAATGACTAGGAGCATTTTATCATATGATTAAATATAGCTTTAATTTTTCAATTTGAAAACTGTCCATTCATATCCTTTGATACTTTATCAATTGGGGAATGACTTGTAAACTCATAAATTTGATGTACTTCTCTAAATATTTTAGGAATGAGACCATTATCAGAATTCCTAGTTGTAAAGATTGTTTCCCAGCTTTCTGCTTTTCTTCTCATTTTGGCAGCATTGATTTTTTGAGTGTAAAACCTTTTAAATTTAATATTTAATAATATTTAGTCATTCATTTTTCCATTTATAAAGTACTCAAATTTTTGTTTGGTCATAAATTCATCCCCTTTCCATAGATCTAATAGAGTATTTTTTGGTCTATTAACTTATCTATGGTATCGTCCTTTATGTCTAAGTCCTGTCTACATTTTGACACTAATTTTATATAGGGTATGAAATGTGGGTATATGCCTAGTTTTTGCCATACTATTTTCCAGTTTTCCGAACAATTCCTGTCAAATAGTGAGTTCTTATCCCAGAGTCTGTTGTATTTGGGTTTGTCAAACAGTAGATTGGTGTAGCCATTTACTGCAGTTACTTTAGAGCCTATAATAATCCACCCATCAATTATTCTATTTCTTAACCAGTACCAGGGGGTGGCTAAGTGGCGCAGTGGATAAAGCACTGGCCCTGGAGTCAGGAGTACCTGGGTTCAAATCCAGTCTCAAACACTTAATAATTACCTAGCTGTGTGGCCTTGGCAAGCCACTTGACCCTATTTGACTTGTAAAAACAAACAAAAACAAAACAAAACAAAACAAAACAAAAAAACAGTACCAGGCAGTTTTGATGATTGCCACAATAGTATGATTTTAGATCTGGTAGAGTTAAAGCCACTTTCTTTCCATTTTTTTCCCCTCAGTTTCCTTGATATTCCCTCTAGCTACTCAAGATGTATTTTGTTACTTTTTTTCTAGCTCAGTAAAATAGTTATTTGGTAGATTGATTGTTATGGTACTGAATAAGTAATTTAATTTGGGCAAAATGAAGATTTTTATTATATTAGCTTCACCTAACCATGAGCAATTGATGTTTTTCCAATTATTTAGATCTAACTATTGGGGTAAGAGGTACTTCATAATTGTGTTCATACAAGTTTCACGGTTGATCTTGGGAGATAGATTCTCAAGTATGCAATGTGGTCTGTAGTTAAATGAAATTTCTCTTTCTATCTATTGCTCTTGAGTTTTGTTATTCAAATATAAAAATGTTGATGATTTATGTGGGTTTATTTTATATCCTGCTACTTTGCTAAATTTTTTAATTATTTCAAGGAGATTTTTAGATGATTTTCACAGGTTCTTTAAATATAACATCATATCATCTGCAAAGAGTGAAAGCTTGCTTCTTCATTGCCACTTCTGATTCTCTCAATCTCTTTTTCTTCTCTTGCTGCTAAAGCTGGAATTTCTAATACTGTACTGAATAGTAATGGTGAAAATGCACATCCTTTTTCACCCATGATTTTATTGGAAATACTTGGAGTTTATTCCCATTACATAAAATATTTGTTAGGGTTTTAGAAGAATTTTATTTATTATTTTAAGGAAAACTCCATTTATTCCAATACTTTCTTGTGTTTTTAATAGGACTGGTTGCATTTTATCAAACACTTTTTCAGCATCTATTAAGATAATCATATGATTTTTGTTGATCTTGCTATTGATATATTCAATTATGTTGAGTGTTTTTTCTAATATTGACCCATCCCTACCTACCTGGTATAAATCTAATCTGCATTATCCTAGTAATATCATGCTGTAGAGTCATTGTTAAAATTTAATTTAAAATTTTGTGTCACTATTCATTAAGGATATTGGTCTATAATTTTCTTTTTCTATTTTATTTCTTCCTGGTTTAGGTATCAGCACCTTGTTGATTTCATAAAAGGCATTTGGTAGAACTCATTCTTCTCCTATTTTTATATAGTTTATGTAGAATAGGAATTAATTGTTTCTTAAATATTTGGTTGAATTCCCTTGTAGATTCATCTGGACCTGGAGACTTTTTCTTAGGGAGCTTATTGATGGTTTCTTCAGTTTCTTTTTCTGAAAAGGAGTTATTTATACTCTTCTGTTAATTTGAGTAGTTTTGTGTAAATATTCATTTATTTCTCTCAGGTTATGTAATTTATTAGCATACAGTTGGAAAAATAGCTCCAAATTATCCCTCTAATTTCCTCCTAATTGGTGGTAGTTCACTCTTTTATGTTTCTGATACTGATAGTTTGATTATTGTCTTCCTTTTTAATAATCAGATTAATCAAATGTTTCTCTATTCTATTGGCTTTTTTCATAAAACCAAGTCTTAGTTTTATTTATGAGAACAATGATGTTCTTGATTTCCATTTTATTCAACACTCCCTTGATTTTTGGAATTTCTAATTTGGCATTTAATTGGGGAAGCTTTAATTTGTTCTTTTACTAACTTTTTAGTTGCATACATTGATAACCTCTTTCTCTATTTTATTCATATAAGACATAAAGTTTCGCCTAAAAACTGCCTTGGTTGCATTCCATAAATTTTGGCATAGTGTCACATTAATATCATTTTCTTGTGTCTAATCACTTATTATTTCTATTATTTGCTTTTCAATCTGCCCATTATTTAAGATTAAGCTATTTAATTTCCATTTAGTTGTTGTTTTATCATTTCATAATCCTTTATTGCATGCAATTTTTATAGCATCACAGCCTGAGAAAAGGGTATTTATTATTTCTGCCTTTCTGCATTTGATTATAAGGTTTTTGTCTCTTAGTACATGATCAATTTTGGTATAGGTGCCATCTACTGTTGAGAAAAAGGTATATTCTTTTATATCTGCATTAAGTTTCTCCAGATGTCTGTCATATCTAAGTTTTTCTAAGATGTCATTCAACTTTTTAACTTCCTTCTTGTTTATTTTATGGTTATATTTATCTAGTTCTGAGAGAGGGAGGTTGAGGTCCCCCATTATTAAAGTTTTGCTGTCTATGTCTCCTTGTAAATGACTCAACTATTCCTCAAGGAATTTGGATGCTATACCACTAAGTGCATACATCATTACCAAAGTTGCCTCTTAAGATGTAGTTTCCTTCCTTATCCTTTTTAATGAGATGGATTTTTGTTTTTATTTTATCTGAGATCAGATTCTCTACCCGTAACTTTTTTAACTTCAGCTGAGGCATTATATATTTTTCTCCCTCCTTTTACCTTTACCCTGTGTGTATCTCTCTGCTACAAATTTGTAAACAACATATTGTAGTATTGTAGTTTTTACTCCATTCTGCTAACTATTATCATTTTATGGGACAGTTCATCCTGTTCATATTTACAGTTAAGATTGCTAATTATGTATTTCCCTCCATGCTATCTTTCTCCATTCATAGTTTTCTTTTTCCTTTCTTCTTCTTCCTGCTCATCTTTTATTTTTAAAATTTAACTTTCAATTTATTTTCCCTTATACCTTTACTTTCCCTTTTATCAGTTCCTTCTTCCCTTATCTATCCCTTTCACTGTCCACCCCCCCCCGCCCCCTTCCCTTATTGATTAGGATAGATTTTTAAACCCAAGTGTGAATATATCTTGTTCCTTCTCTGGTCCAAATCTATTGAATAGAATTTGCTCAGTGTTCACACTCTCCATTCTTTCCCTCTGAAATTATAAATCTTTGTGCCTCTTCACCTGGTGTTATTTATTCCTTAAGTACTATTAACCAGATATCATTAATCTCATCTTGATTATTTGATTCATTGATAAGCTCATATTGTTATCAAAGTATCACCACAGATTGCTTCACTGCTTGGTAAGTGCATTTTCTCAAATTGTATCAAATTATAATTATAATCATTTTTTGTTTCCCTCATTTTCAAGTACCCTCCAAGGACACACAATCCTACTCACAAGCCAAAGTTTCATCCAAGACAAATCATTTCTTGAACTATTTGTACCCCTCCCCTCAGGCCTATTTTCTCTTGCACTGTACAACCCTTCCCACCCAGGTTACTTAACTCCTTGTTAAATGAGGCAGGGATTAAAGCAAATACTGATTTAATTAACTAAAAGAATCATAAAGGTCTCTAAGTACTGGGAGGTTCTGAAGATATCACTTGAGAACTTCACAAATGATTGTACTTTATGGGCAACACTCACTCAGGACTGCCCAGTTTATGGACAGCAGAGTGCTAAGCTTTGTCAGCTCAGCAGAATTAAAGTGGATCAAAGCATAATGAGACACTTAAGTTTAGAGTTAATACCCCTGTTTTTCATCAGGGCTTTTTGTCTCACAGATAGTGACTTCATCTTAGACCTCTTCACTGGAGAGACAAGACCTCACTATGCCCACATCCTTTAAGTCCAATCTTTTTAATTATATTTCATCAAAATACTATCCATTACAAGGATTTCTTTAAATATGGAATTAGTAAACAAAATAGTATTTTTCTATTTCTAGATTAGTGAAGAAAAGAACAGGATTTAGAATTTCTAGATGAAATCCATCATTTCTTTCAATTACTTAGAATTGAATTCTTGTGGAAGTTAGAAAGAAATAAGTAACACCTCTTCTACTACACATGCAAAAGTGTTTGGTGAAATCACTGGTTACTTTTTGGTTGCATAAAAACATCCCCAAATAAAGTAATATATTAGCACTCTGAAATAAAAGAAATCCAATGAAGATCCTTCCTTGCTAAAGACTATTCATGATATGATCATTATTGGTAATGAATATAGGTCATTTTTGAACAAAAGGAAGAGTTCAGCCATTTCCAAACATTTCTAGGTCCTGATATGTCTTGCAGTTATTAGGCATAGTATAATATAAATCCCTTATAAAAATATTAAAAATAAACATCACAGATCAGAGTTTGGTCTTTTTTGGAACCCCAAATGTCATGTGTTGGAATAGACTTATCCCTCTGAATTCCTAAACCTTCACTTCACACTTAAATTTGACAGCTGGAGGCAGCAGAGGATTAAAATATTGAATTAATATGCTAACCAAGAATCACTTCCTCCTCTGATTATTGAGAGTCATATGTGAGCAAAGCAAAAACTTAGAATAAAAGAGGTCAGACTTTTGAATGGACTCCAAATCATTTTATATGATAGCTCGAAGCTCATTGAGAACATGAATTAGAATCTCATCTGGTAGATGTCTTAGATTGGAAAATATTATAAATGACAAAAACTTATTTTCATATTTTTGTTCAAGGTGTGCCAAAATATTTACTAATTATAGAGAATTTCAAATTAAAGATAGAAATTTTACCTAGGAGATAAATCCATTTTTCCAATTTAATTTCGATTGAACCATAGTTATGCTTTGAACAAATATTCCATTCAAATTATAGAGGTTAAAGAATTTGATGAAAGTACTGTTGAAGTTTGATGAAGACAAGACAATGTATCCAAATTGAGAACACTTGGACACAAAAATAAATGCAATATCCTGTAGGTTCTCCTTGATCAGGAATGCTATTGATATTACTTATGATGTAAAATTGAATTGTGATGCCAGAGAAGGAGCACCAAAATCAGGAATTTTAATGCAAAACTTCAATTTTTTTATTTACATTTTTATTTACTTTTCTAATTACATGTTATGAAAATTTTACAACATCCATCCACATGAATATTTTTAAGTTACATGATTTCTTTTAACCCTCCTTTCCCACTCCCATCCCCTCAGTGGTGAGGAGTCAGGTGAAAATTGTAGATGCACATTTATGTTTAACATGTTTACAGATTGGTCTTTTTTGGTATGAAGAATAGGATTAAGGGAAAAGAAAGAAATACATGGCAGAAATTTTTAAAAAGTGAGTGCAGTGCTCATTCAAATTCTGTGCATTTTTCATCTTTTTCTTGTTTTTCTTGCTCTGGATGGGGAAAGCATTGTCCTTAGTTGGTCTCCCAGGCTTGTCCAAACTCTTTGAACTGATGAGAAGAGCTACATCCATCAAGGTTGATCAACTCACAACATTGTTGTAAATGGATACAATGTTCTTTTGGTTCTATTCCTTTTGCTCAGCACCAGTTCCTGTAATTCGTTTTATGCTTCTCTAGAATCTGACCATTCATGGTTTCTTAGAGAACAATGGAATTACATAACATTAATAAACCATAATTTGTTCAGTCATTTCCTATATGATAGGCATTCCCTAAATTTTCAATTCTTTGTCACTAAAAAAGAGCTGCTATGAATATTGTGGAATATGTGGGACCTTACCTATTTTTTATAATTTCTCCTGGAGAAAGGTCTACTATTGAAATTGCTGGTTCAAAGGGTATGATCAGTTTTGTTGCTGTTTGGGTATAGTTTCATAATCCTCTCCAGAATGGTTGGATCATTTCACAACTCCACCAACGATGCATTCATGTCCCAATCCTCCAACAATCACCCCAACATTGATTGTTCTACCTTTTTGCCATCTTAGCCAACCTGATAGGTGTGAAGTAGAATCTCATAGTTGTCTTAATTTATATTTCTCCAATCAGTAATGATTTGGAGCATTTTTATATGATTATATACAGTTTTAATATCTTATTTTAAAACTGTCTTTTAATATCCTTTGATAATTTATCAAATGAAGAATGACTTGTAGCATTATAAATTTGATACAGTTCTCTGTATGTTTTAGAAATTAAAACCTTTATCAGTACCCTTCATTATGAAAATTGTTACCCAACTTTCTGTTTTCCTTCTAACTTTGACAGCCTTGGTTTTATTGGTGCAGAAACTTTTTAATTTAATATAGTCAAAATCATCCATTTTGCAGTTTATAATGTACTCTATTGTTTGGTCATAAATTTCTCCCCTTTCTGTATATGTGACAGATATAGTATTTGTCTGTTAATTGGTCTGTAGTGTTGCATTTTATGTCTAAATCCTGTGTGCATTTTGACCTTCTTTTTGTATAGGGTGTGAGATGTGACTCTATGCCTAATTTTTCCCCATGCTATTTTCAGTTTTCCCAATAATGTCTTTCAAATAGTGGGTCATTATCCTAGAAGCTAATGTCTTTGGGGTTTGTCAAACAGGAGATTACTGTAGTCAATTACTACTGTTTCTTCTGAACCTATCCTAATCCACTGATCCATTATTCCATTTTTTTCACCAGTACCAAGCAGTTTTAACGAATGCCACTGTACAGTACAGTTTTAGATCTGATAGAGCTAGGCCACCTTCCTTTATATTATTTTTTAAATTTCCTTAATTTGCTCTACCTTATGTTGCTCCAGATGAACTAGCTCAGTAAAATAGCAATTTGGTATTTTGATTTGCATGAAATTCAATAAGTGATTTAATTTCAGTAGAATTGCCATTTGTATTATATTAGCTCAACCTAACCATGAGCAATTGAGATTTTCCCAAATGTTTAGATCTGACTTTATTTGTGTGAGAAGTATTTTGAAATTGTGTTCATACAGTTTCTGGGTTTGCTTTGGGAGACAGATCCCGAATTTTTAAAATTATCTACAGTTACATTAAATGGAATTTCTCTTTCTATCTCTTGCTCTTGAACTTTGTTGTTCATATTTACAAATGCTAATGATTTAAGTGAGTTTATTTTATATCCTGCAATTCTGCTGAATTTAATTGTTTCAAGTAGCTTTTTAGATGATTTTCTTGGGTTCACTAAGTATACCATCATATCATTTGCAAAGAGTAAAAGCTTTATTTCCTCATTGCCAATTCTGATTCTTTCAATATCTTTTTCTCTTTTACTGCTAAAGCTAACAATTCAAATACTATATTGAACAGTAATGGTGATAATGGGCATCCTTTGTTTCATCCTTTATCTTATTGGAAATACTCTTTCTTTATCTCCATTACATAAAATATTTGTTGATGGTTTTAGATAAATACTGCTTTTTATTTTAAGGAAAACTTCATTTTTTTCTCTTTTTTTAGTGTTTTTAATAGGACTGTATGTTGTATTTTATCAAAGGCTTTTTCAGCATCCATTGTTATAATCATATGATTTCTGTTGGTTTTGTTACTGATATGTTCAATTATATCAAGCATTTTCCCAATAGTAGATCTTTCTTGTCTCACTGATATAACTCCAACCTGATCATGGTGTATTATTCTTGTAATAACTTGCTGTGAACTCTTTTCTAAAATTTTATTTAAGATTTCTGCATCAATGTTCATTATGGATACTAGTCTATAATTTTTCTATGTCTGTTTTGGTTCTTCCTGGTTTGGGTATCAACATCATATTGGTTTCATAAAAGGAAGCTGGAAGAACTTCTTCTTCTCCTATATTTTTAAATAGTTTATGCAGAATAGTATTTACTTGTTCCCTAAATGTTTAGTACAATTTACTTGTAAATCCATCTGAACATTGTGACTTTTTCTTAGCGAGTTTATTGATAATTTCTTCTATTTCTTTTTCTGCAATGAAGTTATTTAAGTATTTTATTTACTGATACTTTATATCCAATGCAGTTTTTATTGCGCATCAATGATTTATTGAAAAATAAAGAAATCAGCAAAAGCTGAAACCTCTCTTATCAAGTATTTTTCCAGAAGAATTTGATTAGATAAATGCCGTCTTTTAGTCAGTTACCAAAAAAACCCATAATCCCACAGACCCTGCATACTTAAACAAATGCAGTTCCATTCATTTCTTTCCTTAGTAAACACTTCTGGTTTTGTTACTATCAACAAAAATAAATATCAATTAATTTTGGACAAAAATCACAGATATTTCTAGAGAAGTTATTAGGGAAATAATTTTATTTCCTTGTCATATTGTTAAGATTCAAATATATTTTGGTAATAATCAAGTAAATTTAAAACAATGACTACCTTGACACAATTTAACATTGAAATAAAACATTCAAGGTAGAGCTTACAATGTACTCTTCATGAGGGAGTGTTGGACATTGTTGACATCTTGTATTCAGAATGTCTGAACTAGGAGTTCAATATTGCCTCTGAGTGTACTAGTAGAGAATAGAAACTGAAGCCAGATTATATGGTCAGTGCGAAAATTTACAACCTAGAACACCTGATAGTGATGGACATTTCTAATCTAGAATCTGGGATTTTTTATACTGTAACATCTGGAATATCAGGATGGAAAGACAATAACCAGAGGAATAGGGAGATGTGGGATAATGAATAGAAGCATCAGGACTAAAGTTAGGAGAATTGGAGTTCAAATGGGGCCTCAAACACTCAAATGTTGTGTTATCCTAGGGAAATACCTTCACACTTTATTGCCTCCAATTATGTGACAGATATTCAGAGACTGAGAATACAATTTATCAAAACAGGGGCATTTTAGTCCTCAGAAGCTCAGTTCTTCAATTAGCCACGGAGAAGAGAGAGAGGTAGTAGCATTTGGATGAATCTATATCAGAGGGACAAGACCTCTTAGAATTTAAAGTTCTGTCTTTGAATGTCTTAAAAGTTTCCCTACATATGGAAGGATCCAGAGAACATTAATTCTGTGGTCTGGAAGACCACATGATAGAAAATATCATTAATTCAAGGATGTATGTTCACATATATGTTTGGTTAAAACATTGGTCAGTTTTGAAGGAAATGAAGAAACAAGTCAGTTTTAGATTTTTCATAGATCAGGATTTATCTAGTTTTAATTTATAACACTATTCAGAAAAAATCTCACATATTTAAACACAATGTAAAAGGATATGATTAAATTTCTATAAATATTTTTACTGACCATACATGGACTTCTTGTATTCAATAAGTGTATGCATTCAAAACTTTGTAATGAGCAATGAGGCTAAAATCTGACTCACCATCTGCCCCCTCACTGAATTTCCTTATAACTATAAATATATATTAAATATATATATATATATATATATATATATATATATATATATATATTATGATCAGGGAGAGCAAATGCATCAGGCTTTGAGGAAAACTCATGATATTTTATTTTATATTTCCAATGTGCAAAGATAGTTTTCAATATTAATTTTTTGTAAGCTTTTGAGTTCCACATCTTGCTATCACCCTCTCTCTTCCCTCCCCCTTCTTCATGGCAGTGAGTAATCCAATATGTGATGTTTATGTACAGTAATGTCTAACATATTTTGATATCCATGCTGTGAAAGAATATGAGAGAGAAAGAAGTTTAAAATGGTCAACACAGTATGTTTTGATCTGCATACAGAGTCCATAGTTTTTATAACATGATTCTCCCTTCCTTACCTCCTCTCCATAGTAGCAAATAATATGATACACATTGTACATAAACAATCAGGGTTGATATATTCCCATAATAATAATAATGTTGTGAAAGAGTAATCAGATAATCTAAACGAAAAAACATAAGAATAAAACATTAAAAAATTTTTAAAAATGAGCATTAGTAAGCTTTTGTCTTTATGCATGATCCATAACTTTTTTCTGGAGGTGGATGGCTTTTCCAACAGTCTTTAAGAACTGTCCTTGATCACTGAAGAGATGAGAAGAACTGAGACTATCAGAATTGATTATGTCACAGTATTGCTCTTAATGTGTACAGTGTTTTCCTGGGTCTGCACATGTCACTCACCATCAATTCATGCAAGTCTTACATGCAAGACAGTACAATAGTATTCTGTCCCATTCATATACCATTATTTGTTCAGTCATTCCCCATTTGATGGGTTTTCAATGAGGGATACCTCTGAATTCAGAATATTGAGCTTTATTTGTCCATGGAGTCTCTAATGTCATTGTTCAGAGGTGCTAGAAATACTGAGGTTTCAGTTGTTCAGGAAGCGAGCATTGTTTAAATGAAACCATGAGAGAAGCAACCAACAACAACAACAATAACCAGTCAAATATGGGTGGATTATTCCTTTAAATATAAGAATCTCTTTTCTATGAAGGTCCTTAAAAAACTGAATTCTGAGTTTCTTATTATCCTGAAAACTGATAAGTTGATTGTAGTCTAGAGTTAAGAATATGATATTTTCAAATACATTTAAGTAAGTCTCACCTTTGAATATTATGTTAGGAAAGGATTGAGAAGCCAGAATTCCTAAACAGATCTTTGATTTGGAAATTAGTATATCTGAGTTTCCTAGAAATATACAATCCTAAACTGATCTTAACTATAATTCTGAAATAGTCAATCATGGAATCTGAAATGAATGAGCCAAAAGCTGGTATATTTTTGTTTACATAATTTCTTGTTGTCAATAAAAATGGTTATTGGACACTAGGGACATCTAAGAAAAATAAAGAAGGAAACCAAATGTAATACTAGGACTGGCCTTTAGATAATGGGAGATTTTTAAGAAATAAGAGAGGAAAATTCTCTAAAGAAATGGGCATGGAGTAGAGACACTTTCAGATATAGGAGGTTCATTGAGAAGGAGATAAACTGAGAAGAGGGTGTAGAAGAATGGATACAGATAACCAGGCCAGGACACCAGACTTCAGGACTAGAGTGATGTCTAATTTTCAATATTCCAGAGCTGTGAGGGTTTTGAAAAATCTAAAATGGTCTGCTATGAAATGACCCTTCAAATGCTAAATGTCCAAAAATCCATGACTCACATTACTTTTATTGATACTTTATTTTATTTTTGCATTGACATATTATGAATGGATTTCAATGTTCATCTACTTCCATATTTACATTATACATTTTTATACTACTTTTCATTCCCATGTCCTTCCCCTTAGCAGTGAACAGTCCAGTGTCTGCCGTCCATGTTCATTTATGATTAAAAAGTTTACGTATTAGCTATTTTGTGATATTTAACTTGCAATTAAATAATTGTAGCAAACTAAGCACTTAGAAAAGAAATTGGTTAGATTTAAAAATTTTAGGTGGTTAGACTCATGTATATTTTAATATTGATTCAATAAAAAAGCAAAATAAGTTCTGATATAGTCCAAGAGGGTCTGGCTTTTGGATCCAAATTCCCAGCCCCTTGGGACTTTTGTAGATTCCAGGCACCTGTCAAGCATCTATGATGTTGTGGTACTGGAGCTAGGAAAACTGAATATCCTAGCCTGGGCATATGTCCTGCCTTGGGAGGTTCAGATTTGGAGTGAAAACCTTAGATAATCTATATTATGTATGTTGGCTCATGTCTTTTAATTGTACTAGCTTAAAAATGAATTAAGTGTTATCCCCTGGTTGAAACTGTCGAATCTGCCAGACAAGATTCATCAGGGCCTAGAAAAGAGAGAGTGGGAGATAGACGGGCCCTGGGAAGGGACATTTTCAGAAACAGCAGGATTGGTGCTCACAGAATGTCAGGCCTAGGAGATGTTGTCATGGAAACCAAAATGAGAGCGCTAGCAGTGTATATAGAAGAGTGGGCCTCATAGCATAGAGACAATTTGGGCAGAAAAATTCAGATTTTTCAATGTCCTAGAAAACAGTGAGGGTTCAGAAAATAGAAATTATCTACTTGGGAAAGGCCCTCCCAGCAGAAAATTTCGCAGCTCAGAAGAATTTTTTAATTATATGCATCTATTTGCATGCATATATGTATTCATATATATATATATGAATATACATACATGCATGGATGCATGTATATATTTATGTGAGTTTGACTGGAATGTATACATGTATATGAGCATACATGCGTATATATATTATACTTATGTATATTTTTCCTTATAGGTACAAATATTGGCATTTTAAGTAATTTAAAAAAATTAGAATATTAATTATTTTTGTGAGGAGATGATGCTTTTTTTCAATAAAATATTTATTGGGCATTGGTGATGTATAAGAAAATCAAATAAGGAATCTAAAAGAAAACAAACATAAAAACCCTTCTTTCTTCAATTTGATTTTTCAAAGATAATTTCAAAAATAATCAAAAGTAGATTCCTGCCAGTATTTTGAATAGTCACTCACCCACCAAATCCATAACTCCTGCACAGGTAAACAAATGCAGTTCTATATATTACTTTCTTTAGTAAAGAGTGTTGTTTATATGACTATTAAAAAAAAGTGAAAATCTAGAAAAAAATTGTATTTAGGCTAAAGAGTATATAAGAGAGAAGACTTCTATTTTGAAATCATCTTAGTTTTAAGACCCATGGATATACTGATAATCTAATAAAGAAATAATAAAAATATTGCCTTGACCAAGTTTAACATAATATTGCTTTAGAAACAAGCATGTCAGGTTTTTCGGGGTTAGAAGTGCCCATAGAAGAGGGGACCTTGGAGCAAAGGGAGCATTTAGGCCTGAAAAAATCATATCTTTCAATGTACTCCAAACTGTTGGGCAAGGGTGCTCAGAATGGAAAACCTCTGAAATAGCAAGAATATTTTTTTCCATCATTATCCTCAATGGACTTTATGATTGGTCATTTAAAAGAAATTTTATAGTTTGTTTGAATTCATTTATTATCTAATTACATGCAAATATAGTTTTCAATATTCATGCTTTTGCAAAGTTTTTGAGTTCCACATTTTTCTATCACTCTGCCTTTCCTCCCCACCCGCACCCCATGGCAGCAAACAATTTGGTATAGGTTCATCATGCACAATCATATTTACCATATTTCCCTATTAGTCATGTTGTTAAAGAAGAATTAGAACTAAGGGAAGAAAATCATAGAAAAAAAGAAAAAGCATAAAGAAGTTTTTTTTTTTTTAAGTCAACATAGAATATTTTGCTCTACATTCAGTAGTTTTTCTCTGGAATTGGATGGCATTTTTCTTAGCAGTACTTCAGTATTATCTTTGATCACTGAACTTTTAAGAAAAGTTGCTTCTTTCATAGTTGATACCACAATGTTGCTCTTAATGTGTACAATGGTCCTCTGGTTTGCCTCACTTGATGCAGCATCAATTCATGCAAGTCTTTCCATGTTTTTTCTTTTTTTTTTAATTTTATTTCATTTTTTCAATTATGTGAAAAGGTAATTTTCAGCATTTAACCATTTGCAAATTTATGAGTACCACATGTTTCCACCACCCTCCCTTCCCTTGCCCCTTCCTATGGTGCCAATCAATCTGATGAAAGTTGTAAATGTAAACTCATTTTAACACATTTCTATATTAATCATGTTGTGAAAAAATAACATTAGAAAGAAAGAAAAATCATCCCATTCACATTTACAGCTGTGATCACTATTTCCCTCCATGCTATCTTCTATTTATACTTTCCTCTTTATTTTCCCCTTATCCCTTATTACTAGTGTTTTGCTTCTGATTGCTGCCTTTTGATCAGTCCTTCTTTCTATTAGACCTTTTGCCTTTCCCCTTTCCCCTTTTACTTAACATTTTGACTTTTTTACAATTTTTTTTTTACTTTTACACTTCCCCTCCCTTTTATCAGTCCTTTACTTTGATTTTTTTCCCTTTCCCCCCTATATCCCTGAAGGGTAGGATAAATTTTAAAACCCTACTGGGAATATATGTTTACTCTACTATACTCTTATTAAAATATATTTTTGTGCCTCATCATGTGGTGTTATTTAACCTCTAATGATTTCATCTCCTTACAAAAAAAAAATTGAATGAAGAAAAAAAAAACTTTTAAAAGTAACAATGGTCAACTGAACACAACTCATCAGAAAGAAAAATTAACCAATTGGAAGAGTAATGTAACTCAAACAAAAGTAAAATTAAAAAATGATAAAGGAAACACAAAAACAAACTAAAAATAGATCCTCCCAAAATCTAATTGGACAAAAGGAAACTAATGACTCTATGAGACACCAAGGTGCCATCAAACAGAAAAAAAAAAAGACTGAAAAAATAGAAGAAAAGATGGATGTAGAAGAGAGATCCAGCAGACATAATTTATGAATTAATGTTCTGCTTAAACAACAGAACAGAAAAGAGCCTGGGCAATAACTTCCTGGAAATTATCATGGAAATCTACCCTAAGGTCCTTAAACACCTTCTTTCCTTACCCTCCCTTTAGCTGCCCCAATAGAAATACAACCCATAAGAGGTAAACATTCAATTATATTAAAGTCAATTTCTACCCATACTCTCCTAAGTATTCTCCTTTTAATTTTCCTATTAGGAATAAATTCTCAACAGTTATAGGTATTGTCTACCTAAGGAGGGATGTAGACAATTTAGATTTATTGATTAAGATGTCATTTTTCTGTTTACCTTTATAGACATCTCTTAATAGACATCAAATTTTACGCTCAATTCTGGTTGTTTTATCAGGTACATTTGAAAGTCCTCTGTTTCATTAAAATTCATTTTGTCCCCTGAAAGGATATACCAAATTTTGCAGGGTAATTGAATCTTGATTGTAATTCCAACTCATTTACCCTCCAGAATATCATATTCCAGGCCCTTTGATACTTTAGTATTGAAGTTGATAAGTACTGCGCAATTCTGATTGAATCTCCCTGGAATTTAAATTGCTTTTTTGGTTGCTTGTAGAATTTTCGTCTTGAGCTGAGAATTCTCATATCTGGTTATAATATTGCTTGGAATTTTTATTTTAGGATCACTTTCTTGGATGATTAATGGATTCTTTCAAGGGCTATTTGTTCTAGGACAGTTGTTTAAGGATATTAGGATAGATGTCTATGATCATTTCCAGGAAGTTATTTTCCAGGCTCTTTTTCTGGTGTTCAAGCAGAACAATAATTCATAAATTATCTCTGCTGGATCTCTTTTCCATGTCAATCTTTTATTCTATTTTTTCAGTCTTTTTGTTTTGTTTGATGGAATCTTGTTATCTCATGAAGCGATTAGTTTCATTTTGTCCAATTATATTTTGGGAGGGTTTATTTTCCTCACTTTGTTTTTTTTCCTTTTTCAGTTGTTTAATTTTACTTTTGGATGAGTTATATTACTCTTCCAATTGATCAATTTTTCATTTTGTTCAGCTATATTCCTTTTTCAGTTGACTATTTTTACTTCTTTGTTTTAGTTTTTGCAAGGAAAATGGAGTTACATGGCTTGCCCAAGGCCACACAGCTAGGTAATTATTAAGTGTCTGAGGCTGGATATGAACTCAGGTACTCCTGACTCCAGGGCCCATGCTCTATCTATCCACTGTGCCACCTAGCTGCCCCCACTTTTATTTTTAAAGGCTTTGTTTTCTTCATTCATTTTTTTTAAATCTCCTATATTACTGTCATTTCTTTTTTTATCCATTTTTCTTCTTCCACTATTCTTAGTCTTTGGTTTTTGAAAATCCTTTTTGAGCTCTTCTAAGTGGTCTTTTTGGATTTGAGATGAATTTATAATCCCCTTTGAGATTTAACTTGTAGGCATTTCGTCACTACTTTTCATTTCTTATGTGACACTTTTATCCTCTATCAACCTTTTATGACTAGCATTTTTTGGTGGGGGAGGGGGGTCGTTCATGTTGATAGTTTTGCTCTGCTCTGGCTTGGGTTCATAGTTTGTTGTGTAGTCTATAGTAATGGACCCTATATTACTGCCTGCCATAGTTAGCAGTTTATTCCATGCATTAGGTTACCCCAACCCAGGCCTGCCTATTGCACCAGGTTTTCTGGGGCTTGAACTTTGTATTCTGAGGTTATGGTTGGGACCTTCCCTGATGGACTGCTACACCACTGGCTTATTGAGTCTGGACCTGAACTTCACTGTAGATAAGAGCCTCTTGATGACTTTCTACCTCTCCTTCCTTTACTGGGATATCCTCCCTTTTCCCATGAGACAGACCTTTACTGAAATTCCTACACAATATCTTGCATTGAATACTTGTTTCCTTCTTGTTTTAGTTGGTTCTACTTTTAGATTTCTTTAGAGATATCATTTGAAGTTGGTTAGGAAGAAGTTCTGGGTGTTACCTAACTCTGAGATGGGACCTTGGCTCCACCCCAAAGGCCTAAAAGATTTTTTTCTTGTCTTTATTTTCCTTGATTACCTGCAAAAACAAGTTTCAATATTTACATATAAAAACCTTGACTTTTGAATTTTATCCCTTCCTTCCACCCCAATCACTCTCATTGCGAAAGAAAGTTATTTGATATAGGTTAAAATGTGCATTCAAAAAAAACATTCCCACAGTAATCATTTAAAAAAATAAACATAAGACCCCTTCAAAAAATAAACCTCAAGAAAAATAAAGTAAAAAGATGTTTCAATATGTATTCAGACCCTATCCCCTCTGTCTTAGGTATGGATTGTATACTTTATCATAAGTCCCTCAGAGTTCTCTTGGGTCACAGCATTAGTGAGAAAAGGCAAGTCATTCACATCTGATCATCCTACAACATTGCTGTTACTTTATATATATATATATATATATATATATATATATATATATATATATAATATTTTCCATTGTATCTGCTTATGTAAGTTTTTACTGAGATTAGCCTATTCATCATTTCTTCCAAGAAAAGAGTATTTCATTTTAATCACATAAAATAATTTGTTCAGCAGTTGTCCAACTGATGGGCATCCCCTCAATTCCCTGTTCCTTGCTGATAGAAAAGAGCTGTTATGAATATCTCTATGAATATAGACCTTTTCCTTCCTGTTTTTTAACACATCTGGTATATAAACCTAGTAGTGGCATTGCTATCTTAAATACTAGGTCTTGTTTTGTAGCATTTTGGGCATAGTTCTAAATTACTCTAAAGAATTGTTGAATCCTTTCACAATTCCTCCATCCATGCATTAATGTCTCATTTTTCTTACCTCCCATCCAACATTTGACATTTTCTCTTTCTGTCCTTTTATCCAGTCCAATAGTTATAAGATAGTACCTCAAAATTGTTCCAACTTTCATTTTGCCTGTAAATAATGGATTAGAACATCTTTCAAAATGATTTAAATAGCATTGATAATCTCATAGGAAATGTGCTCATATCTTTTGGTCATTTAGCAGTTGGGGAATAGCTCATATATGCTAACTTTGGCTCAATTCTCTATGTTTGATAAATGAAGACTTTATCAGAAAAACTTGTTTCAGTTTCTTCCCCCAAATTGCTATTGCTAATTGTATTTCCCTCCATTCTATTCCCCTACACCCATTTATTCTATTCTTTATCTTCTTTTACACTTTCCCTCAATAAAAATGTTTTGCATCTGACTACCTCCTCCTACAATCTTTCCTCCTTTCTATTACCCACCCCCACTCCCTTTCTCCTGTCCCTTTCCTCTTCTGCTTTCTCTCAAGTAAGATAGATTTTTATAGCCAATTGATTGTACATGTTATTCTCTCTATGAGGAAATCCCGATGAAGTATAACACTCACTCACTTGCTCTCCCTTCTCCCCTTCTTCCACTCTACAGCAAAAGCTATTTCTTGCATCTATTATGTAAAATAACTTACCCTGTTCTACCCTCCCCTTTACCTTTCTCCAGTACATTATTTTCTTTCTTATTAACTCAATTAAAAAATATTATCCCTTCAAATTCATCACCACTGTGCCCTGTCTATATATATATGGTCATTCTAACTGGCCTTATAAATTAGAATGTTCATTTGACTTGTCAGTATCATCTTTTCAGGCAAGAATATAAGCAATCCAAGATCATTAAGGCCATTATGTTTTGCCTTTCCTGTTGATCTTTTTTATACTTCACCTGAGTTTTGAATTTGAAGAACAAATTATCTGTTCAGCTCTTGATGATTTAATCAGTAAAGTATGAAATTGCCCTATTTCAGTGAATGGCTATCTTTTATTCTGAAAATGTATGCTATGTTTTGCTGGGTAGATGTTTGTTGGTTGTAATCCAAGCTTTTCTACCTTTCCAGAATATTATTCCAAGCCCTACAATCCCTTAATGAAGAAACTGCTAAATCCTTTATTATCTTGATTATAGTTCCACAATATTTGAATTGTTTCTTTCTGGTTGCTTATAATATTTTTTCCTTGACTTGGGAGTTCTGAAATTTTGTTGTTATATTCCTGATATTTTCCATTTTGGAATCTCTTCAGGAGATGATCAATGAATTCTTTCAATTTCTATTTTGCCCTTTGCTTCTAGAAATTCTATGCAGTTCTTAATTATGCCTTTTTATTGATATTTTATTTTCTGAAATACATGTCATGAAAGTTTTACAACATTAATCGATATGCCTATGTAAGTTTTTAAGTTACAAAATATCCTTACACCCTCCCTTCCCACCCCCCCTCCACTCAGCTGCGAAGAGTCAAGTAAATATTATACATACAAATTTCTGTTAAACATGTAAACAGATTAGTAAGTTTTGGCATGAGGAATCAGGATTAAGGGAAATAAATACATGAGATATTATTTTATAAAAAGTGAATGTAATGCTCATCAGATTTTGAAAGATTCTTTTTCTGTTTTGTTTTGTTTTGTTTGTTTTGTTTTGTTCTCTGGATGGGGATAGCATAGTCCATAGCCAGGCTAATACATATGTCCAAGTTCTCTGAACTGCTGAGAGCAGCTACATTCATCAGGGTTGATTATCTCACAATGTTGTGATTAAGGTATACAATTTTCTCTTAACCCTGCTCCCTTCGCTCAGCATTAGATCCTGTAATTCATTCCATGCATCTCCGAAGTTCAACCATTTATGGTTTCCTATAGAAAAATTAATAATCCATAATATTCATATCCCAAAACATGTTTAGCCATTCCCCAACTGATGGACATCCTCTCTATTTCTAACTCTTTGCCACTACAAAAAAAGAGTTGCTATGAATATTTTGGAACATGTGGGACTTTTCCTATTTTTTTATGATTTCTTCTGAATATAGGCCTAGAATTGGAATTGCTGAGTCAAAGTGTATGAACAGTTTTTTGCTCTTTGGACATAGTTACACATTGCTCTCCAGAATGGTTGGATCAGTCAGTTCATAATTCTACCAGCAATGCATTCATGTCCCATTCTTCCCACAACCTCTCCAACATTGATCATTTTTCCTTTTTTTAGTCAGAGCAATCTGATAGGTGTGAAGTGACACCTCAGAGATGCTTTAATTTACATTTTTCTAATCAATAATTATATGAAACATTTTCATGTGATTATATATATATATATATATATATATATATATATATATATCTTTAATTTTTTTCATTTGACTGATATCTATTTATATCCTTGGATTATTTATCAATTGGGGAATGACCTGCAACCATATTAATTTGATGCAGTTCTCTATAAGTTTTAGAAATGAGATATTTATTAGAACTCTTATTTGTGAAGATTGTTTCCCAACTTTCTGCTTTCCTTCTAATGCTGGCAACATTGATTTTATTAGTGGAAAAACTTATTAATTTAATATAGTCAAAATCATTCATTTTGAAATTTATCATATACTCTATTACTTGTTTGGTCATAAATTTGTCCCCTTTCCATAGATCTGATAGAAAGAGCAATTTTGGTCTATTAATTTATCTATAGAGTCATACTTTATGTCTAAATCCTGTACCCATTTTGGCCTTATTTTGTTATAGGGTGTGAAATATGAGTCTGTGCCTCATTTTGGGTATACCATTTTTCTGCTTTTTCCCAACAATTTTTGTCAAATAGTGACTTCTTATGCAAGAAGCTGATGTCTTTGGGTTTAACAAACAGTAGATTACTGTAATTATTAATTACTGTTTCTTTTGAATTTATCCTAATCCACTGATCCATTACTCTGTATCTTACCCAGTACTAGGTAGTTTGATGACTGCCATTTTATAGTAGTTTTAGATCTGGTAGAGCTACACTATCTTCCTTTGCATTTGTTTTCACCATCAGTTCACTTGCTATTCTTGACCATTTGTAGTTCCAGGTGAATTTTGATACTATTTTCTCTAGCTCAGGAAAATAATTATTTGGTAGTTTGATTGAACTGAATAATAATTTAATTTGGGTGGAATTGTCATTTTTATTGTATTAACTGCACCTAACCATAAGTAATTGACATTTTAAAAATTATTTAGATTTAACTTTATTGGGGTGAGAAGTGGTTTATAATTTTGTTCATACCAATTCTGGGTTTGGGGAGGTAGATTGCCAAATATTTAATATTGTCTACAGTTTCTTTAAATGGAATTTCTCTTTCTATCACTTGCTTTTGGACTTTGTTGCTCATACATAGAAATGCTGATGAATTTTTTTAGGCTTTTGCAAGGCAAATGGGGTTGAGTGGCTTGCCCAAGTCCACATAGCTAGGTAATTATTAAGTGTCTGAGGCCGGATATGAATTCAGGTACTCCTGACTCCAGGGCTGGTGCTCTATCCACTGCACCACCTAGCTGCCCGAAATGCTGATGATTTATATGAGTTTATTTTTTTCCCACTACTTAGCTGAAATTGTTAATTGTTTCAAGTAGATTTTAGATGTTTTTCCTCAGTTCTCTAAGTATTCCATCATATCATCTGTAAAGAACGGACGTTTTGCCTCCTTATTGCCAATTCTGATTCCTTCCATTTCTTTTTCTTCTCTTATTGCTAAAGCAAACATTTCTATTGATATATTGAACAGTAAAGGTGATAATCCTTGTTTTATCTCTGATCTTTTTGGAAATGTTCTGAATTTAGTCCCATCACATATAATATTTGGAGAAGGTTTTAGCTAGATACGGCTCATTATTTTAAGGAAAACTCCATTTATTCCTAAACTTTCTAGTGTTTTTAATAGGAATGTATGTTGCATTTTATCAAAGGCTTTTTTCAGCATCTATTGAGAGAATCATATGATTTCTGTTGGTTTTGTTATTGATATGTTCAATTATGTTGAGTATGTTCCTAATATTGAACCACCCCTGTATACCTGGTATCAATCCTAACTGATCATCATATATGATCCTAGAGATAACTTGTAATCACATTGCTAAATTTTAATATGATATTTTTGCATCAATAATTATTAGAGACATTGGCCTATAACTTTGTTTGTCCATTTTGGATCTTCCTCTTTAGGTATTAGCACCATGTCAGTGTCATAAAAGGAATTTGACAGAACTCATATTTTTTAAAAAATATATATTATAGAAAAGGAATTAATTGAATTGGTAGACTTAATTGGTAGAATTCACATATAAATCCATCTAGATAGGAGACTTTTACTGAAAGAATTTATTGATGACTTCTTCAATTTATTTTTCTGAAATAGGGTTAAGTATATTATTTCCTCTTCTGTTAATCTGGGTGGTTTGTATTTTTGTAAATATCCATCCATTTCATTCAGGTTATCAAATTTATTGGCATACAGTTTGGCAAAGTAGCTCTGAATTATCTCTTTAATTTCCTCCTCATTGGTAGTTAGTTCACTCTTCATTTTTAATACTGGTAATTTGATTATCTTCTTTCCTTTTTTAAATTCAGATTAACCAAAGATCTATTTTATTGTCATTTTCATAAAACTAATTCTTAGTTTCATTTATGAGATCAATGGTTTTCTTGCTTTCAATTTTATTAATCTCTCCCTTGATTGTCAGTATTTCTAATTGGGTATTTAATTGAATATCTTTAATTTGCTCATTTTCTAGATTTTTTAATGATACACCCAATGAAACTGATGATCTCTTTTTTCTATTTTATCCATACAAGCATTTAGAGATATAAAATTTCCCTCAAAACTGCCTTGGTTGCATCCCATAAATTTTCATATGATGTTTCATTTCTATTATTTACTTAGATATAATTAATATTTCTATGATTTACTTGTTGATCCAATTATTATATAAAATTAAGTTTCCAATTAGGTTTTGGTTTATCTTTCCATGACCTTTTATTATAAGAAATTTTTATCTCATCATGGTCTTGGAAGTATGCATTTATTATTTCTACCTTTCTGCAGTTGATTATAAGGATTTTGTGCCCTAGTATATGGTCAGTTTTGGTGAAGGTACTATGTATTGCTGAGAAAAAGGTTTATCCTTTTCTATCCCCATTAAGTTTTCTCCAGAGGTCTATCATATCCAACTTTTCTAAGATTCCATTCACCTTCTTAACTTCTATTTTTTTTTTATTGTGTGGTTAAATTTATCTAGTTCTAAGAGAGGGAGGTTAAAGTCCCCATTATATTAAAGTTTTGTTGTCTATGTCTCCTTTTAATTCACTCATTTTTTTCTTCTAGAAATCTGGATGCTATACCACTAGGTGCATACATGTTTAATAATGATAAAGCTTGATTAACTATGGTGCCTTTTAAGAAGATGTAGCTTCCTTCCTTATCCCTTTTAATGAGATCAATTTTTGTTTTTATCTGATATCATGATTACTACCTTTGATTTTTTTCTTTACTTCAGCTGAAGCAAAATATATTTTGTACAATCCTTTTATTTTTATACTGTGTGTATCTCTCTGCTTCAATTGAGTTTCTTATAAAAAATATTTTCTAGGATTCTGGTTTTTAAAACATTATGCTGTCTGCTTCCATTTTATAGGACAGTTCATCCCATTCACATTTACTGTTAAGATTACTAATTCTGTATTTCCCACCATGCTGTCTTTTCCCCATTTATATTTTTCTCTTTCCTTTCCTCTTTTTCTTAATTTATATACTCACTTTCACCTTTAATGTTTCCTTTAAAATTTAACTTTCAGTTTATTTTCTTCTTTAATGTGCATCAATATGCACAACTATATTTTTTTCTTTTCTTTTATTTTAATTCTCATTTCATACAAATGTTTTTTTTTTACATTAATAGAATATTATTGATTAAGAGTAAACAAAATACCCCTCCTCCCCATGAATAAAGACTTGCTTGGACGATAAAGTAAAGGGGAGAGAGAAAAAAAATTAAATTAAAAAAAATAATAGTAATAATTGTAGGTATGGCCAGGTGGTGCAATGGACGAAGCACCAGCCCTGGAGCCATGAGCACCCAAGCCCACATCCAGCCCCGTAGAACCAACAATCACCCAGTCTTGCAAGCCACCTGATCCCCACTGCCCTGCAAAAACCAAAAAGAAGAAAAAAAAGACCCAAAATAAAATAAAATAGTAGTAATAGTAGGGGTGGCTGGGTGGCAGACAGAGCATTGGCCCTTGAGCCAGGAGCACCTGGATCCAAATCCAGCCTCAGACACCCAAAGATCACCCTGCTATGTGGCCCCAGGCAGGCTAGCCCAGCCCCATTTGCCCTGCACCCTCCCCCAAATAATAATAATAATAATAATAAATGTGCTTCAGTCTTTGTTCCAACACCAACAAACTCTGTCATGGGTGGATCGCATTCTTTAGGGTAAGTCCATCACAAAAGTTACTTCCATATTTTTCCAACATTGCCATTGCTGATCGCAACTCCCTCCTTTCTTATTTCTCCACTACCATGTACTATATTTTCTCTCTCCTTTCACTCTGACTCTGCTGTAAGGTTGCTGAGTGGCACAGCAGAGAGATCCCTGGTCCTGGGGCCAAGAAGCCCTGAGCCCCCATACCACCCCTTAGGCCAGGAATCCACCTGGCCCTATGATCCTGGACAGGCCTTCCAATCCCAGCCCCTTGCAAGAAGTAAAAAAGAAAATGTGTTATATCTGACCACTCTCCCCCCATGGTCCATCCTCTCCTCCTTTATTCACATCCCCACTCCTTACCCCTGCTCCCCCCTCCTTCTTACTCCAGATGTCTATACCCCATTGAGTATATATGCTGTTTCCTCTCTGAGCCACCTCTGATGAGAGCAAAGTTTCCCTCATTCCCCCTTGCCTCCCCCCTTCCATATCATTGCAATAGCTCATTGTAATAAAAAAAATCTTATTATATGAAATATCTTGGCCTATTCCTCCCTCTCCTTTTTCTTTCTCCCATTACATTTCCCTTTTTTCTATTGACTCCATTTTTATGCCATATTTTATTTTTGAATTCACCTTTCTCCTGTGTTTCAACTATAAAAGCTCCCTCTACCTGCTCTATTAACTGAGAGGGTTCATATGAGTATTATCAGTGTCATTTTTCTATGCAGGAATACATGCAGTTTGTCATCATTAAGTCCCTCATATTTTCCCCCTCTACTCCAATGTCCATGCTTCACCTGAGTCCTGTATCTCAAGATCAAACCTTCTGTTCAGCTCTGGCCATTCCAAAAGGAACATTTGAAATTCCCCTGGTTCATTGAAAGTCCATCATTTTCCCTGGAAGAGGACATTCAGCCTTGCTGGGTAGTTCATTCTTGGCTGCATTCTAAGCTCTTTTGCCTTCTGGTATATTATATTCCAAGCCCTATGAACTTCCAATGTAGTTGCTGCTATGTCCTGTGTGATCCTGACTTCAGCTCCTTGATATTTGAACTGTATCTTTCTGGCTGCTTGTAATATTTTCTCTTTGACTTGGGAGTTCTGGAACTTGGCTATAATATTCGTAGGGGTTGGTTTTTGGGGATCTCTTTCTTAGGCAGATCAGTGGATTCTTTCCATTTCTATTTTACCCTCTGTTTCTAGAATATCAGGGCAATTTTCCTGTAGTAATTCTTTGAAAAATGATGTCAAGGCTATTTTCATGATCATGACTTTCAGGTATTCTAATAATTTTTAAATTATCTTTCCTAAATCTGTTTTCCATATCAGTTGTTTTTTCAATGAGATATTTCACTTTTTCTTCTAATTTTTCATTTTTTTGATTTTGAAGTATTGATTCCTGATTTCTGGTAAATTCATCAATCTCCCCAAATTTTGTTCTTTGATTGAAGGATTTGTTTTCCTCAGAGAGTTTTCTTATCTATTTTTCCTTCTGGCCAATTTTGCTTTTTAAGGCATTCTTCTCCTCAATAACTTTTTGAACTGTTTTATCCATTTGACCTAAGCTGGTTTTTAGCATGCTATTTTCTTCAGCATTTTTCTGGATTTCCTTGACTAAGCTGCTGACTTTATTTTCATGTTTTTCCTGCATCTCTCTCCTTTCTTTTCCCAGTTTTTCTTCCAACTCCCTCATTTGATTTTCAAAGTTTTTTTTGAGCTCTGTCATAGCCTGAGCCCAATTTCTGTTTTTCTTGGAGTCTAGCTGCAGGAGCTTGTGTTTCCTCATCTTCAGACTCAGTATTTTGATCCTTCTTAGGCTCATATGTAAAATATTTCTCAATGGACTCCCTCTTGTTTCTCTGCTTATTCATTGTCCCAGCCTGGGACTAGTGTTTCTCAGATAGTGATGGATTTTGTTTTTTGTTTTTTTTTTTTACTCTGGATGGGGATAACATTATCCATAGCCAGTATAAAAGGTTAATCCTATTTCTCTGAACTGCTAAGAGCAGTTGCATCCATCAGGGTTGTTCATCTCACAATGTTGTTGTTAATGTGTATGTTGTCCTTTTGGTTCTGCTCCCTTCATTCATCATTAGATCCTATAATTCCTTCCATGTTTCTCTAGAATCCAAACATTTATGGTTTCTTAGAGAACAATAATATTCCATAATATTCATATACCACAACTTGTTTAACCATTCCTCATTTGATGGGCATCTCCTCAATTTCCAATTCTTTGCCACTACAAAAAGAACTGCTATGAATATTTTGGAACATGTGGAACTTTTCCCAGTTTTTTTATTTCTTCTGGGTATAGATTTAGAATTGGAATTTGCTGAGTCAAAGGGGATGAATATCTTTATTACTCTTTGGTCATAATTCCATATTGCTCTCCAGAATGGTTGAATCACTTCACAACCCCACCAACACTGTATTAATGTCCCAATCCTTCCACAACCTCTCCAACATTGTTATTTTTCCCTTTTTGTCTTCTTAGTCAATCTGATAGGTATGAGATGATACCTCAATGTTGTTTAAGTTTGTATTTCTCCAATCAATAATGATTTAGAGCATTTTTGTATGATTATATATAGCTTTAATTTCTTCATTTGAAAGCTGTCTACTCTTATTCTATGACCATATATCAGTGGGAGAACCACTTGCAACCTTATATATTTGATGAAGTTGTCTATATATTTTAGAAATGAGACCTTTATCAGAACTCCTCCTTTTGAAGATACTTAACCCTTTGTTAAGTGAAGTATGGATTAAGTCCAACCCTGATTTAATTAAGTATAAGAATCTCAAAGTACCCTAAGTACTGGAAAGCTCTTAATGTCTCACTTAAGAACTTTCCAATTATAAATTACTGGAGACACTGAACTCACCAACTTATGATGCCCTCATCAGGAAAAAGTGCTAAGCTTTGTGTGTACTGCAGAATTAGAGTAATTAAAAGGAAACTGAGACACTTCAGTGTAGAGTGAGAAGCCCTGCTTTTCCTCAGGCCTTTTTATTCAAACATAGTACTATCATCTTGGACATTGTCAATGTAGAGACAGGTTCCAATGATAACCATATTCTCTAAGTCCAATCTCTTCAATTATATTTCACCCTTTATATTATCCTAAAAGAAGTAAATTTCTAAAAAATAAGAAGTGTTGTCTCTTCCCTTTTAGGGTTCTATATGATTTGATTGTCTTGACCAACAGTTTTTGTTTTGTTTTGTTTTTTCCCCTATACATTTACCTTTTTATACTTATCTTGAGTCTTGTATTTCATGATTGAATTTTCTGTTCAATTCTGCTATTTTTGTCAAGAAATTTTGGAAGTCCTCTATTTCACTGAATATCCATCATTTGCCCTGACAATATGTGGTGAATTTTGCAGGGTAATAAATTATTAGTTGCAATTCCAAGTCCTTTGCCCTCTGATGTATAATATTCCAGGTCATCTGCCCTTTAATATTGAGACTGATAGGTCCTTTGTGAATTTACTTGTGTTTTCTTTGTATTTAAGTTGTGCAGAATATTCTCCTTTATTTGAGAGTTCTGAAATTTTAGTCCTTTGAGTTTTTAACCTGAGCTCTCCTTCTGGAGCGGTTCTGTGTAAACTTACAATGGCAATATTGTGTTATTATTCTAACAAATTTTAACAATTTTCCATGATAATTTCCTGTAAGATATTTTCCAGGATTTTTTTGTGATCTAGGTTTCTAGTTAGTATGATGATTTATAAATTATCTTCCCTGTATCTATATTCCTGGTCATTTGTTTTTCCTAAAAGGTACTTTATATTTTCTTGACTTTTTTCAGTCTTTTTATTTTGTTTGATGGAATCTTGTAGTATCTTACTTTCTTTTCTTTTTTTTTTGCAAGGCAATGGGATTAAGTGGCTTGCCCAAGGCCACACAGCTAGGTAATTATTAAGTGTCTGAGGCCAGTTTTGAACTCAAGTCCTCCTGATTCCAGGACTAGTGCTCTATCCACTGCACCACCTAGCTGCTCCTAGTATCTTACTTTCATTGGTTTCTATTTGTTCAATTCTAATTTTCTGGGTTTTATTTTCTTCAATCAGCTTTTCTGTTTCCTTTCCAGTTGGTTATTTTTACTTTGAATGGATTGATCTTTGATCAATTTTTCATAACTTTACTGCATAACTTTTGTTTCTTTTTTTCATTTTTCTTCTTCCTATTTTCTTTGATTATTTAAGTCTTTTTCAAGCTCCTCCACGAGCTTTTGGATTTCAGTACAATTCATAGACTCTTTTGAGACTCATCCTCTGAGTAATTTTTCACTGTTTTCTTCTCCTACCATGACATTATTATTATTATAATATCTTTATTTGCAAAGTAGTGTCCTATAGTTAGGGCTCTTTTAGCTTTTATACTCATCTTTGTTGTTTTAGCTCTGCTCCTGGGGTACAGAGAGTAATTATCCAAGCTTTTTATACTAGGTCTGGATTCTGATCCCTGATTTGTCATTGATCAAGATATTGTCCATGCAGTCTAGGTCTTGCTTTTGCAAAGGTTTATTTCCTCCTTTATGTCCAGGTTCTGCATATGCATGGCTTGTTCCCAAGGCAATCTTGTCTTTTGCCACAGTGTTCCCAGATTTCAGGCATTGTTTGGGGTTGGGACCCTCCCTGATCGCTTTCCATCTAGTTGCTGGGACCTATGCTGTTGTTAAGTTGTTGGGACCTGCACTGCACAGTGGCTTAAAACTTCCTGCTGGCTTTCCCCACTCCAGTCTCTCTTGTCTTTACTTCCCCTTTTCCTGCAAAGAGACAGATCGTCACTGAAGATCCTCTATAATGTTTACCTTTGATAATTTCGTTGAATCTTTTCTTTTTCTTGGTGGGATCTGTAGTTTGATTGTCAGAATAGTTAATATAAAATTTTATAGCTCCTACATTAAGCTATCAAAGGACTTGGAGTAGGATATTCTGGACAGCAGAAGAGTTTAAAATGCCACCAAATATCAACTACCCAGAGAAATTCAACATAGACTTTCAGGAGAATACATGAATATTCAATGAAATAAGGGACTATTAAACTTTATTGATGAAATTACCAGAACTGAACAGAAAATTTCATCTTCAAATTGAAGACTCAAGTGACACATAAAAAATTATTTACTTCATAGGATGAAGGGTGAAGGATAACAGAAGTAGTTGGTCAGAGAAAAGGAGGATTGTGTGAGGGAATAGTGAAATGCAGAAACTTTTGAGGAGGTAATAGGTGAAAGTAGAGAAAGAATAAAGTTAACAGGATTGGTGGAATGGGATAGAGGGAAATACAGTTAGCATGTGAACAATACTGAAGCAAATTTATTTGATGAAGACTTCATTTCTAAAAAATAAAGAACTGGGTCAAATTGATAAAAATAAGGGCCATTCCACAATAGATAACTGATCAAAATATATGAACAGTTTTCAGATGCGGTTATCAATCCCATCTATGGCTATGTTAAAAAAATATCTTAAGTCACTATTGACAAGTGAAATGTGGTTGGGAACAATTTGGATGTTATTACCTTATCTCTACTGGATTGGCTAATAGAATAGAAAAAGAAAATGACAAATGGTCAAGGGAATGAAGGGGAAAATGAGATATTAATGCATTTGTGGAGGAGTTGTGAAAAGATTCAGCAATTCTGTAGAGTGAATTAGAACTATACCAAAATGGCTATAAAAAAGGATTGCCCTTTGACCAAGAAATGCCAGTGACAGGCTTATAGTCCAGAAGGGATGAAGAACAAGAAGAAAAAAGAACTATGTATATAAAGTTATCAATAGCAATTCTTTTACAATGACAAGGAACTTGAGTGTGCCCTTCAGTTAGGAATGATTAAGATGAAATGTTATTCTGATATGAGAATTGATGAACAATATGTTCTCAGTAAAAAACTTAAATGAGCAAATGAAATAGGAAATATATTATATACAAAGTAATAATAATGTTTTAGAACATCAACTATGAGTAACTTTTTTTTCCTCAACAATATTGTGACTCAGCACAGCTCTGAGGAACTTGTGATAAAGAATACTTTCCATCTCAATGACAGAGCTGATAGTATCTGAATACAGATTGGCAATGATTTTCATGGATGTACATTTTTAACCTAAATCAAATAACTTTCTTTCTCATTGAGTGGGGTTGGGGGTGGGAGGGAGGGAGAGAATTTGAAACTTGAAGTTTAAAAGGTGAATGTTGAAACTTTATTTTGCATGTAAATAGGGGAAAATAAAAGAAAAAAGAGAATATAAAATGATTTCCCAAGGAATGGTCTTCAAATGTTAAATACCTTAAAATCCATATCTTAATTTAAAGATATTCTGAGTTAGAAACAATATTTTTCCACTTGAGTCAAATAATGTGTAATATGTTAAGAACTTAGAAGAGAAATTATTAATTTCAAAACTTTTCATGTGATAATATTCTTTTCATAATGATTCAATAAAAAAGCAAAAACATTCCTTATAGATCCTAGGAGGGTATTGCTTTACAATTCAAAATTCTTGTCCCTTGTGATCTTACCTGTTGTGCATTCCCAGGACCTGGCAAATATCTAAGTCATTGGAGACCTGAAGTCAAGAACACTGAATTTCTTAGCTTGGGCATAACTCCTGCCTCAGAAGGTCCAGATTTGGAGTGAAAAACATAGAAAATCAGTTGTATGTGGAATGGCTCATGGTCCATAGATCGTGCTAGTTTGAGAAAAAAGAATCAAGGTTATCTGCTCCCTGAGACTGTCAAATCTGACAAGCAAGAATTTTCAGGCCCTAGAAAAGAGAGAAGAGGTGATGGATGGGGCATGGGAAGGGACAAATTCAGAAACAGGAGGCAAAAACAAATAAGACGGGTGACAGGACCAAAGAATAAGGGGACTCAGAGCTTGGAAAACACTTAGAACATAAAACAACAGATTTTGTAGTGTCCTGGGAAATAGGATCTACTTTTGGTGGGGGCATAAAGAGAACAAAAATCATCTGTTTTGGGAAAGGTCTCCCAATATAAAATCTTACAGCTCGCAAGGATTTCTTTTCATGTGTAAAAATAATGTATGTGTCCAAATATTGACCATTTTTATTACTAATTTTAGAAACACTAGATATTTTTTTTGTAGAACATTCAATTATTCCAATATCATTTTTATTTGGCATTGATTATATATAAGAAAAAAGAAACTAAAACAAACACTAGTTGTGTTGCCCACATCTGAGCCTTGGGGCAAGCTGCAAAAACAAGGTGGGGAGGGGGCCTGTTTGTTCTACAGAAAGTCTCCACATTCTCTCATAGGAATGGGTGGGGAGGGGAGGGGACTCAGTTGGATACACAGGGCTTCCACCAAAAACATCAGGTCTCAGAGCCCACCCAGGTCTTTCAGACCAGTCAAACTGACTGGATAGATGTCTGGCCACCTCAGTGGAAGCTCTTTTGCCAGCCATACACACATAGCAAATGCTTCTGCCACTGTTCTCAGTTTCTGGATCAGTTCTACACCTGACATTCTGCCATGTTTCAGGAAAGAAAAGACTAGTTTATTACACCATCATCGAAGAAAGCAGGCTTATATGAAAGTCAAGAATACTGCATCTCTCTTAGATAACTAGCACTTTGATTTTGTTGAAGATAAAAGTTGCCTTCTTTGACAAACTATCCTAGTGTTATACCTTGTAGAATATTCATTAAGAAGCTTCCGGATTATATTCATCAAATTAGTATTGATGTTTACAAGTGTTCTGGCCCAAATGAGTATATGCAATGCAGTGCACAAAAGTTGCTCACTCCTTTTCTGCTACGTGTTTTTTGACCATGCATGGGTTCAGTTTTCCTTCCAATTGAAAAACAAACTGCTCACACATGGAGAAATGCTATAAACTTTTGAGGTTAAATCTTCTAATAGATTTTCACGGGACTGGTTCTTTTGTTGGATATAAATGTGTAGTTTGGAAATGATGTCTATGATTGATTGATCCACTACTCTGTGCCAAACATTGCCTTTATCACTCTCATATCCTATCTTACATAGTCTATTAAATGTCTATGTTTACCATGAGGATGTATCCAAAAAGTTTCATTGTACTTTGCTGAACAGAAAACTTGTTGATAATGGGAAGCTTATGTGGCATACAAATAACATTGAACAAATATAAAGAATACAAGGACGCATAGGAGGACTGATGCAAAGTAAAGGAAGCTTACTCAAGAAAAAAAAATACAAATCTAAATAAAATAAGATGAACAGGGACTGGACTTGCAATATCTCTAGCTGCCTCCAGGCTAAGGAAAATCCTCTTCTAAAGAGATTAACACTTTTTCTATAATTTACAATCTGAAGAACCTAGAACATTAAGATATTAAATAATTTGCTTGGTCCTGTGACTTTGAAATCTGTTCTCTCTTCACTATGCAATGCTCACTCTTATAGATAAGCAAAAACAAATTTGAACTTAATTTGTGATTTTAATGAGCATTTACTTCAAAAGAAACAAATAAGTTAAACACCTATCTTTTCTTTATAGAGGTGTGAGACTATGGATTCCAAACACTAAATATACTGCCAGATTTGCTTGATGTGTAAATTTATTTTTGTTGAATTGCTTTTTACCTTTATTTTTATTTTTTAATTAGATGGATTGGCAATATGGGTGAGAACAGGGAAATGTTTAGGAAATGAAGTTATATAAAGAAAAATTATATCAATAAAAGCAAAAAGGAAAATTAAATTGAAATAGACTCTAGATGGAGCCAAGATAGTGGTGAGAACCTAGGAAGCTCCTGGAGCTTTTCCTAAAACAACTTTGAATAAAAAGCCTAAGCAGGTACCAAAGCAACAGAACTCACAGAAAAAATCAGGAAACCTTGGAGGTATGTCTTACAGGGGTAAAAGGGGAATGTAGTCCAATATAAATGGAAGAACTGGGAAGCTAGTGAGAGGATCTTAGCCACAGGGCAGCTCAGGTTCTGACTCAGCAGGTGAGTGAGACAGTGGGTCAACAGTGTGTATGCATGATAACACAAGAGCAAGGTTGTAGCCCCAGAACACTGGTGATCTATCCTAGCACAGGGAGCAGATAAGGAGCACCAGAGAGGTCAGAGTGGAAAGACAGAGAAAAGACCTCTGGCCCCCAGCACAGAATGCTTGGCACTATTCTTCCTGTGCTCCAGGAGCAGAGTTTATCAAAATGAGCAAAAAGAAAATGAAGAAAAAAGAGCATTAACCATAGAAAACTACTATTCTGAAAGAATGACATCTCAGAAGTGGAAAGGAATGACACAATACCTTTGTCTGAAACCTCAAAGGGTTTTATGAATTGGTCTTAAATCCAAAAAGACATTTTGGAAGAGCTCAAAAAGGATTTAAAAACAAAAGAAGAGGCAAAGAAAAAATAAAGAAATGAGCCACACATAAGATATATGATAAATTGACTGAAGAAAACAGTACATTAAAAAGAAAAAAAAATGACCAACTGGAAAAGGAAATGCCAAAACTAAGAAAATAAAACTGTAAAAATTAGAATTGGACAAATGGAGACTAGCCACTCTCTAGGAGTCATTCTATCAAATAAAATCAAAAGATTGAAAAAAATAGGAGAAAATTAGTAAAATAGCTCTTTTGTGAAAAAAATCATCAACATGAAAAATAAATCCAGAAGTGATAATTTATGAATTATTGATCTATCTGAAAAATCACATTTAGAAAAAGTTCCTGGACAATATATTTCAGAAAATTTTCATGGAAAAAACTGTCCTCTTATCTCAGAACTAAAAGTTAAAAATAGTCCTTGAAATAAACAACTATCACCACAAGAAAGAGATTCCAAAATAAAAACTCTAAGGAATAGTGTAACCAAATTTCACAGTACTCTGAGGAGAAAATCCTGCAAGTAACCAAAAGGAAGTATTTTAAATACAAAGGAAATATAGTCAGGATTCTGGAGGATTTATCAGTCTCAGCATTAGAGGGTGGAGAGTCTAGAATTTGATATTCTGAATCAAAAGGATAAAGTTGAAACAAAGGTTCAACTACCCTGCAAAACTCAGCATATTTATTCAGAAAGAAAGATGAATTTTCAATGAAAGGGAAGACTTTAAAATTTATCTGATTAATAGATCAATACAGATGAGAAAATTTGATCTTCAAATATAAGAATTGAGAAATGTATAGAGGTAAATGGAAAGAAAAACATGTAAATCAATAGGGCTAAACTATCTACTTCCCTATAAAGGAAGACAATGCTTGAAATTGGAGAATTGCATTTCTCTTAAAACAGTTGAAAAGAACATAATTAGACTGAGGGTGTGAGATATCACATATTGTGCTTTTACTTATGAGAGTTGTATTTTTATTGTGACAACTGGAAGGAGTGTACTTGGACAGAGGGTTTGGGCTTTAATTTGATTCTGATGTGAGGGGGGAAAAAAATGAAACAAAACAATACCAAAAACCTGTGAGGTCTTCAACAGGATTTTTAAAAAATTTAGTGGAAAAATTTGTTAATGCTATGGATAGTCAACTACCCACTCCCATAATAAACAACCCCTATGCAGCTAAAGAAATGCAATTCCTTATATTTCTTTCTTTACTAAAGAATGATGCTTCTATTCATATTAAGAAAAATAACAATCCAGAATTTTTTGATAGTAAAGCACAGTGTATAGTACAGAGGACTTATAATGGAGAACATTTCTATTTGGGAATCTTCATGTTTTTAGGACCCATGCACATTGTAATCATAATCCAATAAAGAAAAAAATACATTGATTCAATTTGGTATAATGTGATTTTATTTTCATTTTATAATTTAAATTTTTAGGTTTTTTTAGTTTTTGCAAGGCAATGGGGTTAAGTGGCTTGCCCAAGGCCACACAGCTAGGTAATTATTAAGTGTCTGAGGCCATATTTGAACTCAGGTACTCCTGACTCCAGGTCCGGTGATCTATCCACTGTGCCACCTAAGCCACCCCATATAATGTGATTTTAGAAATAAAAGTGTTGTGTCTTGGATTGTCCCAAGACCATTCAAGATTGAGGCACTATCAAAAGTTTTGCATTTTACTCAACAGAATGTCAGGCCTGAGAATAACCATGGAGAAAAGAATGAGAAAAATAAGAGTGCTAGAAAGAAGCTAGATCAGCTGGTAGAACCTAAGAGGATAAATCTTTGGTATGCTAAAAATTACATATACTAAACTCGGGAAAATGCTGATGTCAATCATGTGACCTGGAAGAACCCTTAGAATGGAATATAACATTAATTCAAGGATTGATAATCATTTCTACCTTCACCTAAAATATTGGTCAGTTTGAAGGACATGAAGAATGAAGGCAATTTAAGACAATTATCTTTTATTTTTAATTAAATTCATTTCTTTATTTTTCATTTACATGTAAAGAGATGTTTCAATGATCATTGATTTTTCTATGTTACACCTTTTCCTACTACACTCTCTTCAATCCCCCCTTTCCTTAGCAACAAGCAGTCTGGTAAATGTTAATGATGTATAATGTTATTTAACTTATTTAGAAATTAGTTATGTTGTGTAAGAAGAATAAGGACTAAGGCAAAAGAAAGAAAACTATGAGATAAGAAAGAAAAACATAAAAGAAACTTTTTAAAATTGTGAGCAAAAATATCTATTTAGATTTTGTGAGATTTTTTTTCCATACCTTTCCAAGTTTGGTGAAGAAAGCTACTGATATTAAAATTTATTCAATTGAATGTATGGTCTTTTCCCTTAAGTCCCCCCCAAAATAAATTGTGATGTAATGAGGACTAACAAGGTTTAAACTTTGTGTGTCAAAATCAGGATATCTGTAAAGTTCCTTTTCATTGAAGTAAAAATGATAATAATTTTTGTTAATTAAAAAATACATTGGAGAACATTGGATAGTAAAGCCTTAGAACAAGCAATGTCAGGACTTGGGAGGTTCTTAGAAAACTGACTATCTAGTGTTCTACTTATATTTCAGGTAGTTATGCTGGAGGTGACTGAGAACTAAAGTTCTAGAATTTTTGTGTCAGGATCAATTCCTCCTTCTAGTAGCCCTTATTTTGAATGGAAATGAAGTCAACTGATTTAATTTAAAAAATCCTTAGAAGCTAGAATACCTAAACTAGACGAAAATATTGATCCAGAATCATGAAGGAGATGAAGTCAATGACTAGAGGAGAAAGAAAATGAGTTGTTCTGAGGGTGATAAAGGAAAATGTCAGAAGCAGTGGTATTTGACCACAGAGATTTTCAGGAATTAGAGAAGCCATGGGGAAGAGAATGAGAGAGGTAGAAGAACATGGAGAAGGAGGGATATTAGAGTAAGATGAAATCTCTTAGAAGAACAAAGGTCAGGACTTCCAGCCAAGATGATGGAGAGAAGACAGGCACTGTGTTAAGTGTTCCTCTTTCCTCACAAAAAAAGGACATGAAAGAAACTTCTTAACAGAAATTCGATTGAGAAAACCAAGAAAGAGAAGCTAGGAGAACACCTACCAAGAAGGTCTGTCTCAGGGGAATATGGGTGAACTGGGAGACAAGAGCAGAGGGTCAGCATGGGGATGGTAGGTGGGGGAAGCCAGAGGGCCAGCTGCAGCCATAGAGACTTTTGTGCAAGATCCAACTTTAGCTGCAGAGTCTTTTGGTGTGGGTGTGGGGGGAGAGGAGTTCCAGCTGAGTTCCAGCAGAGTTTCAGAGCAAGCCCGGAGAACAATCAGATAGGCAAGTGAAGCTTAGCTCCATACTTTCAGCAGAACCCTTTGCCAAGAATAAAAACTAAACAACTCCCTATCCCCTCAGAATAAAGGGGGTGGGGAAACAGAGTTCAGAGTTTAACTTTCTCCCCCAGGGCTCAGCACATTATTCAAAGTCAACTAAGACCTTGCTGCTGAAGGCCCCAAACACTCCAGAGAAAGCAATCAGTGCTCCCTACTGGTCATCCCTTGGAATTACTAAACCAAATGAACAAAGCTGCTAAGATCTTCAAAAGCAAACCTCTGAGAGTCAGCCCCCCTCAACACAAGATCCTAGAAATATGAAGAAAGGCCAGCGAGAAAGGGGACACATGGAGAAATACTTAGAAGAAAGAGATTCTAACTCAGAGAGATATAACACTTCTGAGGAGAATATGAGTTGATCTCCAGCCCAGAAAAAAACTTCTTTAAAGAAATCACAAAGGATTGGGGCAAGTAGGTGGTGCAGTGGATAAAGCACCAACTCTGTAGTCAGGAGTACCTGAGTTCAAATCCAGCCTCAGACATTTAATAATTACCTAGCTGTGTGGCTTTGAGCAAGCCACTTAACCCCATTGCCTTGCAAAAAATTAAAAGACATCACTAAGGAGTTTAAAAATCAATTGGAAAACTTGTGAAAAGAAATTCAAAAAAAATGAACACTTTGCAACAAGAAAAATACAATTGGACAAATACAAAAGGAGAATAACTCAGATCTTCAATTGGGCAAATGCAAAAAGAATATGATTCTATCAAAACTACACTTAGGCAAATGGAAAACTCCTTCAAAAATAGAATTGACCAACTGGAAAAGGAGTTGCAAAAGGCAAATGAAGAAAATTCTTCTCTAAAGGGAAGAATGGAATTGGTGGAAACTAAAAAATTTCATGAGACAATAAGATTCTATTACTCAAAACCAAAGGATGAAAAAAATAGAAATAAATGTAAAATACCTCAGCAGCAAAACCATTGCCCTCAAGAACAGATAAAGAAGGGAAAACCTTAGAATTATAGGCCTTCCTGACAAAATTGAAGGAAAAAAAACACCTAGACTTAATGTTACATGATTTAGTGATGGAAAATTGCCCTGATATCATGGAACCAGAGAATAAAATAGCTATTGAAAGAATAAAACGATCCCCTCTGGAAAGAGTTTCTAAGATGGAAACATAAAGGAATGTTTTGGACAAATTCCAGAACTATCAGAAAAAAGAAAAAATGCTGCAAGCAGCGAGAAAGAAAAAAAATTAAATCCCAAGGAACCACAGAAAGGATTACTCAGGACCTGGAGGCTTCAACCTTAAGGGATCAAAGGTCCTGGAATGAGATATTTGGAAGAGGAAGGGAGCTTGGAATGCATCCAAGAATGTACTATCCAGAAAAGCCGAGTCTTCTCTTCCAGGAGTAAAGATGGACATCTAATAAAATGGGAGACTTCCAATATTTCCTTATGAAAAGAGCAGAGCTGAATAAAAAATTTGGACATCAAACAGGAGGCTCAAGAGACACATGAAAAGGTAAAAAAAAGAGTAAAGAAAAAAACTGTTATTCAGTAAGATGAAACTTGCTATATACCCACTTGGGAGAAAGAGTCTCATAACTCTTGGGAACTGTAATTCCATTAGAGAGAATATACTTAGCCAGAAGTGATGGACACTCATAGTTTTCTGTGACTCAGAATGATTTAAAAACAATACCTCCTAAAAAGAAGGACAGTAAAGAGATGGGAGGATAGAGGAGACTAAATGGAGTAAATCTCATTACATCAAGAAGTACAAAAGCCCTATTATAATACAGCAGAAGAAGGGAGGAGGTGGGAACCACCTGAATCTTCATCTCATCAGACTTGGCTTAAAGTTTACTCAGATGCACTCAGTTAAGAAAATTCTTTTACCTTTTAAGCATTAAAATGGAAAAAGTGGAAGGAGGATGAGGAGGGAGAGAAAAGAGGAAATAACAGAAAGAAAGGAAGAAGGGGAAAAGGGAAAGGGGAAAGAAAGGGGAGGGGATTCATATAAGAGGCAAACACACTGAAGTTGGTGGTATTCAGAAACAAACACTGGGGATTATGGATAAAGGAAAAAAGGGGAAAAATACAAACAGAAGGAAGAGAGCACGGAGGGCAATAAAGAGTCAGGAATTATAACTTTGAATATGAATGGGATGAACTCTCCCTTAAAATTAAATCGAATAGTAGAGTGGATTAAAAACCAGAATCCTACAATATGCTGCTTGCAAGAAACTCATTTGAAACAGAGAGATACATAAAGAGAAAAGGGTGGAGCAAAATATATTTTGATTAAGCTGAAGTGAAGAATGCAAGGGAAACAATCCTTATCTCAGACAAAGCAACTGCAAAAATAGATAGCATTAAAAGAGATAAGGAAAGAAACTATATCCTCCTAAAAGGTACCATAGGCAATGAAGTAATTTCAATATTAAATATGTATTTGAACAATGGTATAGCATCCAAATTCTTAGAGGAGAGTTTAAAAGAGCTACATGAGGACACAGACAGCAAAACTCTACTAGTGGGAGACCTCAACCTCCTGCTCTCATATGCTCTCATCACTCTCATGATGGCAAAGAATTGGACATTAAGTGAATGTCCTTCAATTGGCAAATGGCTTAACAAACTGGTATATGTATGCCATGGAAGACTATTGTTCTTTTACAAACAAGGAGGGACAAGAATTCAGGTAAGCATGGAAGTATTTGCATTAATTGATGCTGAGTGGGATGAGCAGAACTAGAAAAACATTGTACTTACTCCCTAAAAGCAGGGGGAAATGATCAAATTTGATGAATTTGCTCATTCCATCAGTGCAACAACCAGGGACGATTTTGAACTATTTGCAATGAAGAATACCATCTGTATCCAGAGAAAGAATTGTGGAGTTTGAACAAAGAAGAAAGACTATTACCTTCAATTTAAGGGGGAAAAGTTATCTTATGTAATTTTGCTTTCTCTTATACTGTATTTTTCTTCCTTAACGATATGATTTCTCTCTTATCATGTTCAACTTAGATCAATGCATAGCATGGAAACAATGCAAAGACTAACAGAATGCCTTTGTGTGGGGTGGGGGAGGGAAGCAAGATTGAGGGAAAAATTGTAAAACTCAAAATAAATAAAATCTTTCTATAAAAAAGAAGAATAACAAATGTCATAACTTGAAGTGTCCTGGAAACCATTGTATGGGATTACTGGGGATGACTTCAAGAAGATCAGTTACGTACTTTAAATGGAAAAGTGGAAAATCTCAACCATGTCAAGAATTTATGTTTGTCTTTAGAACTTAATTCATTAGGAAGAAGTTCAAATTGGTATATGCTGATTGAAAACTATTCAGGCAATTAACAGGAAAGTTATGGAAACCACAGCTTAAATTCTGTGGTTACAAAATGAGACGATGGGACTCATTGGTAGACACTGGTACTGGGAAAGATTGAAGACAAATGCAGAGAGCAGAGTAAGAAAGGAATAGACAGTATAATGGAACCAATGAAAAGAATTTGCACAAATTTGAGAGAGATTTGAGAATATAAAGGAAGACACTAGAAGTCCTATGTTCCAGGTTATCCAGAGGATTCAGACAAGAAAGAATGACTGAAGACAAAGCAATAATCTTAGTGAGTTCAAATTTTGAATATCTCTACTTAATTTAAACAATTAAAGGATGGTCCATTTATAATCTGAGATTATTCAATGATTCCAATATAAATTATAATTTGATCATGCATTAAGGTTAGACAAAACAAAAAATATTTGGAAAAAATATCACATTAAAAATCCTTGAGCTGAAGGGAGAATGAAAGAAAATTATGTAACTTACATTATGAGGATGCATGTTGGTTAATGTTGAAAAACTTTTATAACATGTAATTGGGAAAATAAAATAAAGATCAGTTTTGAGAAATACAAAACAAAACCCTCAACCATATTGAAAAATACTTGTCAAAAAACAAATTCCACAAATTATGGACATGTGAACAAATTCAATTGCATACATTCCTTTCTGAAAAGTCACAATAAAAGTGACTCAAGAAAATATTTTGCATGAAAAATGGTGTTAATCATTGAGGAGATGTTAAGGGGAAAATGTTCATTTCAAAAGAATCATCCCTATTGTTATGATGCAAATACCTTGTGAAAATTAATCAGTTATTCAAAGACTAAAATAATACATGGATCCAATTAAGAATGATATGGTTTAAAGCTAAAAATATCATATCTTAGATGGTCTCTAGATTCCAAATTGCATATGATTCCAAGTACCCTTAATGTGGGAATATTGTGAGCATTAGAAAGCAGATCTATAGAATATCTGAACTGTCAGTCAAATCATCTGTCAACTATGCCTACAGGGAGTGGAAAGTTAAGTCAGAATATGTGCTCATTGAGGGTACCTGGAGCCAAATCTTTGTATACTTTATCAAAATTTTGAATCGAGAATCCTGAGAGTGATTGGTTATGGAATTTATAATTTCAGTGTTAAAATAGCCTCAAAGTGGAATATGTTTATTGGTTTAGAAAGGACATTATCAGAAACCAGAGGACTTTGGCATAGAGCATTATGTGGCCCTGATCAAGTGAATGAAGGAGAAAAAGAACATTTTACAGAGATATCAGAGCAGATAGTGCCCTGAGACTTTAAAGGGCAGATCCTGTACATCCTGAAAAGCATCAGGCTTGATTGGGGGCATTCTATGAGAACAGAAATGATTAGCCCTCAATGGACCTTGGAATGAGAAATATCATAAATGGGCAAGATATGTTCTCAGACACAGTTGTAGTTGGCACAGACATGAAACAGTTGCTGATCAATGTAAAAAAACATGAGGAAGGTCTATTATTCTTATGAGATAAAGGCCAAATTCCAATGTAATGGTTAGTATTCATTGTTGGTGACAGAAAAAGAAAAATATCTGACATCCTTGCCATTAGAATCTTAAGAGTCATGTGAAAATCCTATCAGTTATATCTACCTAATTTAAAGTTTGCAATCCTCAAATATTTCAATAGGATAAACAATGCAGTTCTTTGCTTGTGCTTCATTGATAAACATATCCCTTGACAGTAGTAATTTTGATACTGAATGATCAGTATTTGAGGTCTTTGGAAATTGGTTTTATCTATAAAAGATAAAGACTTCTGTTTGATAACCAGTGTATAGGTAAAACTTCAGTATTTTGTTAAAATAGAAAGAATAACTGAAATACAAGAAAACAAACCCAAACAGATCTCAGAGATTTGTTCTTCCAAATCTGAGAATCTGGTATCTTTGTATGTCCTTAGGAAAATGAATATCTACTTTCGGGTCTAATGGAAATAACCAAATTGATGGCCTGAAAGAACTTAGGATACAGAATTTCCCCGTATGTCCTACCTATGACTGGAATAATCAGCTACTCATTGTGAAACCAGATTTCTTGAACAGTTCTTCTTACTTAAAACCTAGAATAGAAAAGTTTGATAGAAATATACAATCTACAATCCCGATCTAGATGATGCTATAGAAACAGGAATGTCAGCTGGGGGACTGGCTGGAAGAGACAGACTGGGAGATGTTCAGAAGCTGATCAGGAAAATTGCCTGAAAAATTGAGATTTTAAAACAGCCAATGTCAGGTCTGACAATTATTCTCTCCTGAATACATGCTTGTCACGACTAGAGTGGCCTGCAATGTTCCATATGCCATAGCTGTGAGGCATCTGAGTTCATACATCATCAGTCCAGGAGTGGACCTTCTAATGTAGCATGTCATCAATTGAATCAATTCCATCAATTATAAGGATTACTATAATACAACCTATTATGTACTATGATGTCTCATATTTTATAAAAATATATAATATAATCTATTATAATAAGTAATTACTATAACTTCTTGGACAAAATTATTTTTCAATTCTAAGATCATAAAGAAACGAGGAGAAATTAAAATTTATAAATGAGATCAATCATTTATTTCAATTGACTTTAAATATCATCCTTGTTAAAATAAAAAAAAAAAAGAAAAAGAAATTCACATCTTCCTCCACAGAGACAAAAAGGTTTGAAGAAACTACTGTTAAGTTTTTGGTTAATTTCAAAATGCCAGAAATGGTTACATGAAAGACCTGGAAAAAATATAATTTGATGAATCTCATTCCTTTATAAGGAATATCACTTATATGATTACTATGACTAATGAATATAGAATGCTTCTGAACATGAACAGCAAAAAGACCCCTAGGTATTAATTCACAAAGCTTCATAAAAATTATAACTAATATATTCAGATTGTGATATTTGCAAGTTGTTATGAATAGTGTTATAAAAATCCATTAAAATTCAATAAATTAATTTTATAGATCAAAGTATGGTATTTCTTTGGAAACCAAAATGCTGCATCTTAAAAATATCTTTAGCACATTGAATTACTTGACTATTCAAGGGCAACTGAGGGTGGGCATATCTAATTTCCAAGCTGAGCCTATGTCCCAACTCTGAATATCCCTCTTTGGATTGGGATATGAGAGAAATCAAAAAGTTTATGATGTAAAAGGTCAGATGTTTGAATGGGGAACAAAATCACCCAGTATAATAACTGGAAGCCCTCAGAAAACATGAAATTATAATTTGCTCTGGTAAGGGCCTTATAATGAAAAAAAATCATAATTGGCAAAGATTTAATTTAAGTCAGCCACCATATTATTCATTTGTAGGGAATTTCACAAGTAAAAAGGATGGAGATTTTGCCAGGAAGATCAATTCTTTTCTTAAATTTAATTTATATTCCAAAGTTGAGATGCTTTGAAAAAAATCGCCTATTCACAACAATACCACTCAAAGAATGAGGTAAAATTATTATTTTTGGTAAACAAAAGTAAGAAACTTAGAAAAATCTTTGACATCAAAAAAATGTTATTTGTTGGAGTTCTTTTCATTAAAATAATATTACTATTTTAAAAAGAAATACTATATATATATGCTATATATGTATAAATATTATATATAAATACTATAATGACAAATAAATTCTATTCTATAATAAATACTATTATTAACAGAAATTAGGGATTATTGCAAGGAATAAAAATGTTGACAATGAAACCTCAAAGTGACACTCTCCAAAGGTCTTAGAAAATTGAAAGAAAAACTATTAACTTTTAGATTTTGGAAGAAAAAGTATATAAATTGGAAGTTTATATATACAGAATTCACTATGAATTTTATATAACAGTATTCTTTAGATAAAACTAATATTTTCCCTCTAAACTTGAAAATGCAAAGTAGGCCCAGTGTTCTATCCAATGCACCACCTAGCTGCCCTGCTACCATTATTATTAAGAAAAATTAATGCAGAACAAAATTGGGAATTAAAATGAAGGTGTAGCACATTAAAGACTAAGACATGCAGATTAGTTTAGTAAATTAACATATATAATATGCATGTAATAATAATCAATGAAATATTATGCAATAAATAAAAGAAAAAGAAAAATTTTTAAAGGACTCAGAAGGATATAACCTTTGTTAACCATAATTTTCCTTAGGCCAAAAAGGAAACAACAAAGTTAGTTTTTGTAAATGAAGTTTAATTCTCTAGGATCTTACCAAAACCCACGGCTCAATGTCATCCTTACAAAGGTCAATAAAAATAGAAATTTGGGGAACAATTTATATAGAATGAACACAGAATCATAAAACTTTTGACAGTCAATGAAATTTCACATAAGTGATATGGTTTTACAATATGATTCTCTCAAATCTTATAATATTTACTTAAAATTCCTATTGACAAGAATTCCATTTATGGTGAACAGTAAATGTTTTCAAATAACAATAGGATTTTCTCTCTGCTCATCTCAGATGTCTCGTATCTTAACATTTACTGATCAGGTACTAACATTGAGTTAACAAGATATTATTGACACAGGTGTAATCAATATTATAGGAGACAGGTCTTACATAGCGGATTTACATTTTATAACCCTTAGTTAAAAGATAAGAGACTAACTTCTGATCAGAAATATATTGCTCAAGAAATATTATTTCATCTTAAAGAATATTAAACAGTTCCCCATTTTGATCTAATTGACTTAATGTCATTCATATATCAAGTATAAAGATGCTCAAAAATTAAAAAAAAACAAGTATAGTAACCCAACAGATAAGTTTATATCTATATCTATATAGTTGAAAACATTATTCATAATATGTTTGAGTATTACAGAATTACTGCTATCATATTTTAAAATGCAACACTACTGTTCTTGATTATACTAACAATCATACAAAATCTTGTATCACTCTAACACTCCCTTCTTTTAGTCCAAGGGTAATATAATGCCACCTGCAGACTAAAAGAGAGAAAAAGGATCTTTTCACCTTTACATATCCTCAGAAGTTATGAAAGTTCTTTTAATCATTCCTCATGTGACCATGGGGCATTTATCTCTTCTGTCCCAAGTGATAGGACTATTGATATTATTATCTTATTCACCAAAGTAGTAGAACATTTTGACATTTCATAAGTTTATTCACTTCTACGTAGACATATTTACATCAATCTGAAAAAGAAAGTGAGATTTCTCAGGAACTTAATCTGACACAAGATAATTTCAAAACATAGGAAGAACTTATCTACTTGCAAACTTTAAATGCATAGGAAACTCAACAGCTAATTGTTTTACATATAGGAAACTTAAAAAATATGGAAACTTTTCTATGACAGCTGTTAACAAATATCATATTATTTGCAATAAATTAGCTTACAGATTTTAAAATTTAGTAGACCTTATATGAAATACACAAAAATTTCTTTTTACAAAAGTCTGTTTCTAAATCTTCTTTTTTAAAAAACAGCAATAACCATTCTTGATGTTAAAAAGGACAATATATTAATTTTGAAGTTGTAAAGTGAAGGACATCTTACTCATTCAATCTTAAAACAAAAACAAAAAAAATTAAAATTGGAATTTATCAAACCTTAATTAGTATTAAATTTTATTTACCATAAATTAATCTCATAAATTCTTCACAGACAAAAAATCCCAATTACCACAGAACTTCTAAGTACCAACTTCCTTGAACTCAAGTGTAGAAACAAAAGGAAGGGTTTGTTGGTTTAAGACATGGAAAAATATTCTAATTAAATTAATCTTAAAAACAACCTTAAGTCAAATTCCTTTCAAATATCAGTTTTATAAAGTGACATCACATAATTAATGCATTCATTCGAAATTGAGTTCATTAAAATTACTAAATCAGGTGGCTAAAATTGTTAAATGCCCAACAGACTTCTTTACTGAAGAATTCTTAATAAAGATTTATGAGTTGAGTGTGCTAAAACTCCTTTTTCTTTATGATTACAAGATTTTCATTCTATTTAACAATTTTATGAAGTTCATGAGTCAGATGTCAAAAAATATGATTACAATAAGCAACAACAATGCATAAGAAATTTAGTTTTTCTTCATTTATTCTGTTTGTTAATAATACAATATTAAACTCCAATTTATTGAGCAATACTACTTAGATAAAAGATAAGAGACTAACTTGTGATCAGAAATATATGGCTCAAGAAATATTAATCCCATCTTAAAGAATAAAAGATTAAACAGTCCTCCATTTTGATCTAATTGAATTAATGTCATTCATATATCAATCAAAATGGCTATAGGATTTAAATGTAACAAACAATATTATAAGCAAATTACATGACCAACGAGCAGTATACCTCTGAGATCTAAGGAAAGGAAAGCAGTTTATGACCAAGAAAGAGATAGAGAACACGATTAAACTAGATAATTTTGATTAATCTCTATAACTAAGATCAAAAGAAATGTAGTAAATGTGGTAAATTGGGAAACAATTTTTACAACTAGTATTTATGACAAAGGACTCATTTCTAAAATACACAGAGAACTGAGTCGAATTTTCAACAAACACAAGGCATTCCCCAATTGACAAATAGTCAAAGGATATACAGAGGCAATTTACAATACGATCCATAGTCATATGAACAATTGCTGTAAATCATAACTTAGAGAAATGCAAATTAAAACAACTCTGTGGTACTACCTCACACCTCCCAGCCTGGCCAATATGACCAAAAAACACAATAATCACTGTTGGAAGAGTGTGGGAAATGTGGGATACTACTTCATTGTTGGTGAAGTGAACTCATCCAACTTTTCTGGAGAGCAATTTGGAATTATGCCCAAAGGGCAACAAAAACATTGCATACCCTTTGATCCAGCAATACCACCACTGGTGCCATACCCTGAAAAGATTATGAAAAATGGTAAAAGCTTCACTTTTTCAAAAATATTCTCAGCAACCCTGTTTGTGGTGGGAAAGAATTGGAAATTAAGTGAATGTCCTTCAATTGGGGAATGGCTTAGCAAACTCTGGTATATGTATGTCATGGAACACTAGTGTTCTATTAGAAACCAGGAGGGATGGGAATTCAGGAAAGCCTGGAAGGACTTGCATGAACTTATACTGAGCAAGTTGAGCAGAACCAGAAGAAAATTGTACACCCTAACAACAATATGGGGGTGATGATCAAACTTAATGGATTGCTTATTCCATCATTGCAATAATCAGGCACAATTGTGAGATGTGTGTGATGGAGAATACCATCTGTATCCAGAGAAAGAATTCTTAAACGAGAAGCTGCATAAGTTACAGGAAGACACAGAAAGCAAAACTCTACTGGTGGGAGACCTCAACCTCCCATTCTCAGATTTAGGTAAATCTAATCATAAAATAAACAAGCAGGGAATTAAGGAGGTAAATAGAATGTTAGAATAGGCATAACAGTGGGTGGCTAGGTGGCACAGTGGATAGAGCACTGGCTCTGGAGTCAGGAATACCTGAGTTCAATTCCAGCCTCAGACACTTAATAATTGCCTAGCTGTGTGGCCTTGGGAAAGCCACTTAACCCCATTTGTCTTGCAAAAAACAAAACAAAACAAAAAACTAAATAAGTAGAATAGGCATAACAATCCATTGGAGAAAAGAGAATGGGGATAGAAAGGAATATTATTTTTTTTCTGCGGTATATGGCACTTACACGGAAACTGACCATGTGCTAGGGCATAAAAATCTAATAATCAAATGCAGAAAGGCAGAAATAGTGAGTACATCCTCCTCAGATGACAATGCGATGAAAATCACATGCAATAATGGGACAGGGAGACATAGACCTGATATTAATTGGAAACTAAATAGTCTCATTTTAAAGAATGAATGGATCAAAAGACAAAATATAGAAAGAATTATTTCATCCTAAATAATGACAATAATGAAAGAATATACCAAAACTTATGGGATACAGCCAAGTCAGCTGTCAGGGTATATATTATATCTTTAAATGCTTACATGCATAAATTAAAGAAAGAGGAAATAAATGAACTAAACATGTAACTAAAAAAATTAGAAAAAGAACACATTAAGAACCCCCAATTAAATACCAAATTAGAAATTCAAAACCGTAAAAGAGAAATTAATAAATCAAAAGCCAGAAAAATATTGAACTAATATATAAAATACAGACCTAATTTTATGAAAAAACCAATAAAATTAATAAACCTCTTGTTAATTTGATTTCAAAAAAGAAAAAAGAAAACCAAATTTCTAGTATCATAAATGAAAAAGGTAAACTCGCCACCAATGAGGAATAAATTAAAGTAATATTTCAGAATTATTTTGTCCAACAGTATGCTAATAAAGTAGATAATGTTTGTGAAATTAATGAATATTTTAAAAATATAAGTTAGCTTAAATGAAGTGGAAATTAAATAGCTAAATAATCCTATCTCAGAAAAAGAAATTCAACAAGACATTTTTGAACTCCTCAAGTAAAAATCTCTAGGGTCAGATGGATTCAAAAGTGTATTCTATCAAACATTTGAGAAACAATTGGTTCCAATTCTATATAAACTCTGTGGAATAATAAGTGAAAATGGAACTCTGCCTAATTCTTTCTATGACATCAATATGGTGCTGATACCTAAACCAAAAAGAGTCAAAACAAGAAAAGAAAATTATATATCTATCTTCCTGATAAATATTAATGCAAAAATCTTAAATAAAATCTTACCAAAGTGATTACAGCCAGTAATCACTAGGATAATACACTATGACCAAGAAGGATTTTTCCCAGGAATGCAGGGTTGGTTCAATATTAGGAAAATTTTTACTATAAATTACTATATCCATAACAAACCAATCAGAAGTCATATGATTATATCAATAGATGCTGAAAAATGCTTTGACAAAATACAGCATGCATTTCTACTAAAAACACTAGAGAGCATCAGAATAGATGGATTATTCCTCAGAATAATAAACAGTAGCTATTGGAAACCATCAACAGGCTGGAAGCATTCCCAATAAATTCAGGGATGAAACAAGGATACCCATTATCAACATTACCATTCAATATTTTATTAGAAATATTAGCTTCAGCAATAAGAGAAGAAAAAGAAATTGAAGGAATTAGAATTGGGAAGGAAGAGACAAAACTCTCATTCTTTGCAGATGACATGATGGCATACCTAGAGAATCCCAAATTCATCTAAAAAGCTATTACAAAGTATTAGCAACTTTAACAAAGTAACGGGATAAAAAATAAACCCACATAAACCCTCAACATTTCTATATATGACTATCAAGATACAGCAGAAAGACCGAGAAAGAGAAATCCCATTTACAGTAACTTCAGACAATATGAAATACTTGGGAATCTATCTGCAAGACAGACTCAGAAACATTATGCAAACAATTACAAAACATTTCTCATACAAATAAAATCAGATTCAAATAACTGGACAAACATCAACTGTTCATAGATAGGTCAAGTTAAGATAATAAAAATGACAATTCTACCGAAATTAAACTACTTATTTAGTGCCCTACCATTCAAAAGTCCAAAAAATTACTTTAATGAGTTAGAAAAAATTTTAATAAATTAATCTAGAGTAATAAAAAGTCAAGAGTTTCCAGGGATTTATTGAAAAAAATGTATAAAAGAAGGTGACTTAGCCTTACCATATCTAAAATTATAATATAAAGCATCAGTCATCAACACTGTCTGGTATTGGCTAAGAAACTGAGTTGTGTATCAATGGAATAGACTAATTGCAAAAGAGATAGCAGGAAATGATTACAGTAGTCTACTGTTTGATAAACTCAAGGAATTTAGCTTTGGGGATAAAAACTCTCTTTGATAAAAATTGTTGGGGAAATAGGAAGTTAGTATAGTAGAAAATTGGATTAGACCATCACCTCACACCCTATATCAAGATAAGATCAAAATGGGTACAGGATTTAGACATGAAAGATGATATTATAAGGAAACTATGAGATCAAGGAATAATTTAACTGTCAAATCTATGGAAAGAGAAGCAATTTATGAACAAGGAAGCGATGGAGAACATCATTAAAAACAACCTAGACACTAGATTGCATTAAAATAAAAAGCTTGTGCACAGATAAGCACTGTAACCAAGATCAAAAGAAATGTATTAAACTGGGAAACAATTTTTACAACTAGAAGGAATCATTTCTAAAATATAATGAGAACTGAGTAAAATTTATGAAATAACAAGCCATTTCTCAATTTAGAATTGGTCAAAGGATATGCATAGTCAATTTACATATGAGGAAATCAATGCAATCAGTAGTCATATGAAAAATTGATCTAAATCATTACTTATTAGAGAAATTCAAATTAAAGCATCTTTGAGGTACCACTTCACACCTGTCAGATGGCCAATATGACCAGAAATGGTAATGATCACTTTTGGAAATGATGTTAGATATCTGGGACACTAATGCATTGCTGGTGGATAAGTGAACTCATCCAACCTTTCTGGAGAGCAATTTGGAATTATGCCAGAAGGGCAATATAAATGTGCATACCTTTTGATCCAGCAATACCACTACTGGGTCGATACCATGATGAGATCTTGAAACGGGGTAAAAGCATCAATTGTACACAAATATTCATAGCAACTCTCTGTTTGCAAATAATTGGAAGTCGAGTGAAAGCCCATCAATTGGGGAATGGCTGAATAAATTGTGGTATATATACATTATGGAACACTATTGTTCCATTAGAAACCAGGAAGGATGTGAATTCAGGGAAGCCTGGAGTGATTTTAATGAATTGATTCCGAGTGAGGTGAGCAGAATCAGAAGAACACACCATAAGAGCAACATTGTGTTGATGACTCAATGAACTTCTTATTTCCATCAGTGCAACAATCAGGGACAGTTTTGGGATATCTGTGATAGAGAATACCACCTGTATCCAGAGAAAGAATTGCGAAGTTTGAATAAAGATCAAAGACTATTAACTTCCATATCAAAAAGTTATCTTATTAGGTAATTTTGCTATTTCTCATATTTTCTTTTATTTTCCCTAAGGATATTATTTTTCTCTCAACACATTCAATTTAGATCAATATATAGCATGGAAACAACGTAAAGACTAACAGACTGCCTTCTGTGGGGGTTGGGGGGTGTGAAGCAGGATTAGAGGAAAAATTGTAAAATTCAAAAATTAATAAATAAATTTTGAAAAAATATGTAGGAAAGAGAGAAGAGCCTAATGAATGCAACAATGCTAACCTTGGAAGGAACTGAGGGACAAAAGAATTGGAGCACCAAGTCAGAGTTTGATGTCATAAGAAAGAATGAAAGATTAAAACCTTACTCTTTTAAAGACAGATTGATGTTTGTTACTAAATGTCTTTTACATCAACTTCCATTCTGATGTTCCTAATCAGGAAAAAGTAATTCATATGATGTAACTCCACAAATCAGATTAAATTGATACAAGCTTCCTCCACAAGGATCAGAGTTCTTAACCTAACTGAAACCTCTATTTTCTCCTCCCTTTATGTTCTGTCCCTGGTACTTCTCTATATTTTCCATACTCGTCCTACCTCTTCTTAGAATGTGCTCCCTATACTGGAATACTCTTTTTTATATTTTTTTGTTTTAATTTACATTTTTATTTATTTACACATTACTAAAATAGTCTTGTTGTAAGAGTTTACTCTTAATGTTTATATAATCCCCCCAAAATAAAGTAAAAGAAAGAGGGGGAAAATACACCAAAAAGATACCGAACAAATAATATATAACAGGCACTAGACTTTTAAAAATATTTATTTATTTAAGGTAATGAGGTTAAGTAACTTGTCCAAGGTCACACAGCTAGGCAATTATTAAATGTCTGAGAACAGATTTGAACTCAAAAAAACAAAAAAGATACCTCCAAATTGAGAACCCTCGGATTTCAAAATAAATGTAATTTCCTATAGGTCCTCCCTATTCAATACTGATATTACTGATGATAGGGAAGTAGGTTTCATTTCAGCAGTACAATAATCAAAGATAAGTTTAAGGGACTTGAGATGGAAAATAACATCCATATTCAGAAAAGAAAATATGGTGTTTAAATGAAGACCAATGCATATTATCTACAATTTTTGAAAGTTGTCTTACTCTATTAAGTCATTTTGTTCTCTCTAATGTTTTCTTTTCTTTTTTTTAGGTTTTTTTACAAGGCAAATGGGGTTAAGTGGCTTGCCCAAGGCCACACAGCTAGGTAATTATTAAGTGTCTGAGTCCAGATTTGAACTCAGGTACTCCTGACTCCAGGGCTGGTGCTTTATCCACTGCACCACCTAGATGCCCCCCTAATGTTTTCTTTCTTCCTTTTAGATCTGATTCTTCTCTCAGGACACATTCAGTATTGATTTATATTTAGCATAACAAATGCAAAACCTATATATGATAGCTTTCTATCAGGGGAAGGAGGAAGGGAAGGGAGAGAGAGAGAAAAGTTGTAAAACTCAAAACTTTGCAAAAAATGATTGGTAGAAACTACAATTGTATGTAGTTGGAAAAACAAATAAAATATTTATTTAAAAAGTTGTAGATGAAAATTTTTGTTTAACAGTTTTACATATTAGTCATTTTGTGTAAGAAGAATTAGGACTAAGGAAAAAGAAAGAAAATCATGAGATAGGAAGGAAAGATAAAAGAGGATTTTTTTACAAATGTGAACATAATATAGGTTCAGATTTTGTGGGGTTTTTCCTTGCCTTTCATTATTTGGTGAAGAAAGCTACTGACTTTAAGATTTACTTTATTGAATATAGGATCTTTTCCTCCAAGACCTTCCATAAAATAAAAGTTGTGATGAAATGAGAACTGACAAGGGATAAAACTTATGTTTCAAAATCAGGATACCTGTAATTATTCTGTGCATTGTAATCATAATGATGACAACTTAAAAAAAATTTCTTTAGAGATCATTGGACAATAAAGACAGAACAGATAATGTCAGATTTTGGAAGGTCCATAGAACACCGAATATCTAAGCTTTCACTTACATTTCAGGGAGTTATGCTGGAGGTAGCTGAAAACTTAGATTTTAGAATTTTCTTTTTCAGAATCATTTCTTCCTTCTGGAGACAGAAGAAAAAAGGTCAAAACTTGAAGTGTTCTGCAAACCACTGTATGGGATACTGGGGATAGTTCCAAGATCAGTCCTCTAACTCTAAATTGTCCTGAGAGCAGGAAATCTCAGCCATGCCAAGGATAGATTTTTGTCTTTAGTCTTAATTCATTAGATACCAAGAAGATAAAATTTCTGAATACTGATAGAAAACAATTCAGACTAATAACTGGAAAGTCAGTTACTATAAGTATAGTTTAAATACTTTGACCACACAATAAGAAGATGGGATTCATTGATAAAGTCACTGATACCAGGAAAGATTGAAGGCAAAAGCAAAAGCAGATGACAAAGGAAGAGAGGAATAGATAGTTTAATGAAACCAATACAATTGCACAGAACTTGGACAGACTTTGAGAGAGAGTTGACTGGAAAAATTATGGTCCATGCAGTCTGGAAGAGTCAAACAAGAATGAGTGACTGGGGGCAGCTAGGTGGTGCAGTAGATAGAACACCGGCCCTGGAGTCAGGAGGACCTGAGTTCAAATACGGCCTAGACATGTAATAATTGCCTAGCTGTGTGACCTTGGGCAAGCCACTTAACCCCACTGCCTTAAATAAAAATAAAAAAAAAAAAAGAGTGAATGAAAGAACAACAACAAATATTCTTAGCTCCATTATTGGATATACCTACTTAATTTAAAGAATAACAAGATGGTGCATTTATCATTGGAGATCATTTAACTATTCCAATATATTACATTTTGATGATGCATTAAGGATAGAAAAAGTAAAAAAAAATACTTGGAAATAAGAACATTAAGGACTCTCAAACATATTGAAAAATATCTGCCAAAATGTTTTGTTGAGATTATTGTGTATTTTTTGCCCAGAAAAAAAATTCTACTAAATATGGACATGAGAAAAAATGAAATTGTAAGTATTCCTTTCTGATTAGCCACAATAAAAGTGAAGCGAGAAAATTTTTCATAACACAAATGATGTTAATCATAAAGAAATTGTTAAGGGAAAAATGTTTGTCTTTCAAAGAATCATCATATTGGTAAGACCCAAATACATTGGGAAAATTATTCAATTATTCAAAAATTAAAATATTACCTGGATCCAATTAAGAGTAATATAGTTGAAAACTGTAAATATTATAACTTAGAGGATCTCTGGAGCCCAAATTGCTTATTCGTCCAGGTCACCTTAATGTGGTAATACTGCAAGCAGTTGAAAGCAGAGAAACAGAACACCTGTGCTGGCAGTCAAATCATCTAAATATACCAATGGGGAGTCAAAAGTAAAGTAAGAAAGTAAAGTCAGAATACATGATCATTGAGGGTACTTGGACCCAAGTCTTTCTATATACTTGATCAAAACTGAATCCAGAATCCTGAGAGTGATTTGGCTATGGAATTTATAATTTCAGGGTTAAGATGGACTTGAAATGTAACATGTTTGTGGGTTTAGAATGGATATTGCCAGAAACCAGAGGGCTTTAAGACAGAGCATGATGTGTCCATGGTCAAGAGAATGAAGCAGAGAAAAAAGCAATTTGAAGGGATATAAGAGCAGAGGGTATCCCAAGACTTGAAAGGGCAGATCCTGTATATCCTAAAAAGCACCAGGTGTGATTGTGTGATTGTCATTAGCTCTTAATGAACTTTGAATGAATACTATCAGGAACGACCAAGATCTGTTTTCAGTTTTATTTGTAGTTGAAACAGATGTGAAACTGTTGCAGATCAATTAAAAAAACACATGGAAGGTAGATTTTTCCTATGAACTAAACGCTAAATTCCTATATAATCCTTAATATCTTTTGGTGGTCTTCTGGTCAAGATGGCGGAGAGAAGACAGGCACAGTTCTACAGTCTCCTGATCTCTTCCCCATTTGTCACATGAAAAAAAATCTCTTAAAAGAAATCCTACCCACAAAACCCAGAAAGAAAAGCCAGGAGAAAGAATATCTACCTCAGGATTTGTCTCCAGCAGCAGCTTTGGCCAAAGTTCGGGCGGGTGAGTCTGGGCTCAGAGGGAGGATCAGCCCCGGATCAGCCAGAATAACAGCTGAATTGAAACCAGGAGTCGGAGGGCCTGAGAGCCGGACCTGCTGGAACAGAGGTGGGGCTGGACAACAGGGGTTTGGGTTGGCAGGGCAGCAGAGGTGCTGACATTGGTGCTGTGCCCCTGGAGCTTGGAGACATGGCTGGGGGGAGAGTTCTGGTGCAGGAGAGCTGCGGACACCATCCCTGGGCTCCTCAGGTCTGAGGAACTCTGAGTCCCATTACAGCTCAGACCTCTTCCCCAAGAGCAAACAAATGCAAACTACTTCTCCCTCAGGCCCAGGTCTGTAGAGCAGAAGAACCAGCACAGCTGAGGAAAGACCTCAGGACAGGGTAAAGCCCACCATTGATTGAAGGCAAAAGAATTCAATAGCTCCAACTCCTCCCTTCAAGCAAAAGGGAGAAGGCCTCAGCCAAGGCCACAGACACCCCAGAGAAAGCAACCAACACTTCCTACTGGCCAGCCAGAGAAACTGCACTCAGTGAGTAAAGCCTTTAGCTATTGCAAGCCCTGGTGAACCAGACCCCCCACAACTCAAGGTCTTAGCAAAATGAAGAAGGGTCAGCGGAAAGGTGGATCCACAGAAAAATTCCTGCAAGGGAAAGACCCAAAGTCAGAGAGACCTGGAACCTCTGAGGAGTTTGTAATCTGGTCTGCAGCAACGAAAGACTTCCTTGAAAAAATAAGGAAGGAGATTAAAAATTTGGTAGAGACAATTAATACCTTGCAACAAGAAAACAAAACCTTAGAAAGTACAATGGGACAAAAACACAAAAGGAGAATAAATCTCACAGATCATCAATTGGACAATTACAAAATCAGAAAAAATCTCTCACAGCATCAATTGGACCAATACAAAATGAGAATAAATCTCTCAGATCCTTAATTGGACAAATACAAAATGAGAATAATTCTCCCACATCCTCAAATGGGCAAATGCAAAAAGAAATTAATACTCTCAAAACCTCAATTGGTCAAATGGAAAGCTCTTTCAACAGTAGAATTGACCAATTGGAAAAGGAGTTGCAAAAGTTTAATGAAGAAAACTCCTCCCCCCAAAAAAGAATGGAGTCTACAGAAACTAATGACTCCATAAGACAGCAAGAGTCAGTTAAACAAAATCAAAAAATAGAAAAAATAGAAGTAAATGTAAAATACCTCATTAACAATTCCACTGACCTTGAGAACAGAACGAGGAGGGGCAACCTGAAAATTATAGAACTTCCTGAAAACATTGAAGAGAAAAAAAGCCTGAACTTAATATTACAGGATGTAGTGATGGAAAACTGCCCTCATATCATGGAATCAGAGGACAAAGTAGTTATTGAAAGAGTACATCGATCCCCACCAGAAAAAGATCCCTAAAATGAAAACCCCAAGGAATGTTATGGCCAAACTCCAGAACTATCAGATAAAAGAGAAAAATCCTGCAAGCAGCCAGAAAGAAACAATTTAAATATCAAGGAGCCACAGTAAGGATCACTCAGGACCTGGCTGCATTAACATTAAGGGATTGAAAGGCCTGGAATGAGATATTTCGAAGAGCAAGGAAGCTTGGAATGCAGCCAAGAATCTACTTTCCTGCAAAGTTGAGCCTTCCAGGGAAAAAGATGGACATTTAATGAACTGGAAGAATTCCAAAAATTTCTGATGAAAAGAACAGAGCTAAACATAAAATTTGGAAATCAAACAGGAGGTTCAAGAGACACATGAAAAGGTAAAAAAGGGGGGGCAGTAAAATAAATGCAATCCAGTAAGTTGAAACTGGCTATATCCCAGCATGGGGGGGGTTCTCATAAATGATGGACATTCATAAGCTATCCATGAGACTGGTATCTAATGGGATGTAATTGGCTTTAACCCCACTTGAGAGAAAGACTCTAATAACTCTCAGGAATTTTGACCCTATTCAATAGAATATACAGAACTAAAAGGGACAAACACTCAGAATTTTCTATGACTTAGAATGATCTAAAAAACACTACCTCCTTAAAAAGGGGGACAGGAAAGAGACTGGAGGAGGGAGGGGATTGAATGGGGTAAATCCCATTACACTAAGAGATACAAAAAACCTATGGCAATAGAAGGGAAGAAGGGAGCAGAGGAGAAACAACTGAATCTTCTTCTCATTAGACTTGTCTTAAAGTCAACCTACACATAGTCAGTTAACTTATAAAACATCTAACCTTTCAAATATTAAAAGGTGAAAAGGGGAGTGGGGTGGAGAAAGGGAGGGGGAGTGGGGGGAAAAGGGGGAAATAAAAAAAGGAAGGGAAAGGAAAAAGTGAAATGGGAAAGAAAGGGGAGGGTGTGATATAGGAGGGCAAACACACTGAAGGGGGTGGTATTCAGAAACAAAATACTGGGGAATAGGCATAAGGGGGAAGGGGGGAAATACAAACTGAGGGAAGATAGTACGGAGGCCAATAAAGAATTAGCAATCATGACCTTGAATATGAATGGGATGAACTCTCCCTTAAAACGTAAGCAAATAGCAGAGTGTATTAAAAACCATAATCCTACAATATACTGCCTTCAAGAAACTCATTTGAAGCAGATATATATATATATATATATATATATATATATATATATATATATATAGAGAGAGAGAGAGAGAGAGAGAGAGAGAGAGAGAGTAAAGGTAAAAGGTTGGAGTAAAATATATTTTGCTTCAGCTGAAGTAAAAAAAGCAGGGGTAGCAATCCTTATCTCAGACAAAGCAGCAGCAAAAATAGATAGCGTTAAAAGAGATAAGGAAGGAAACTTTATCCTCCTAAAAGGTACCATAGACAATAAAGTCAATTCAATATTGAATATATGTGCACCCAGTGGGACAGCACCCAAATTCTTAGAGGAGATGCTGAAAGAACTACAGGAATACATAGAGAGCAAAACTCTACTAGCTGGAGACCTCAACCTCCCACTCTCAGATCTAGATAAATTGAAACATAAAATAAACAAGAAAGAAATTAAGGAGGTAAATACATTGTTAGAAAAATTAGATATGGTAGATTTATGGAGGAAACTGAATGGGGATAGAAAGGAATATATCTTTTTCTCTGCAGTACATGGAACTTATATAAAAATTGACCATGTACTAGGACATAAAAACCTAATGATCAACTGCAGAAAGGCAGAAATAGTGAATACATCCTTCTCAGATCACAATGCAATAAAAGTCATATGCAATACTGGGCCAAGGAAATATAGACCCAGAACAAATTGGAAACTGAATAACCTCATTTTAAAAAATGAGTGCACCAAAAAACAAATTATAGAAAGAATTCACCAATTTATCCTAGATAATGATAATAATGAAACAACATACTAAAACAGATGGGATTCATTCAAAGTGACTCTCAGGGGATATATTATAGCTCTAAATGCTTACATGAAAAAATTGGAGAAAGTGGAAATCAATGAACTAAACATGCAATTAAAAAAATCAGAGAAAGAACAAATCAAAAATCCCCAATTAAATACCAAATTAGAAATTCTAAAAATTAAAGGAGAAATTAATAAAATTGAAAGCAAAAAACTATTGAATTAATAAAACCAAAAGCTGGTATTATGAAAAAAAACAATAAAAATGATAAACCTTTGGTCAATTTGATTAAAAAAAGTAAGAAGAAAACCAAATTGCTAGTATCATAAATGAAAAAGGTGAACTCACCACTAATGAGTAGGAAATCAAAGTAATAATTCGATATTACTTTGTCCAACTCTATGCCAATAAATTTGATAATCTAAGTGAAATGGATGAATATTGATAAAAATATGAGTTGCCCAGGTTAAATGAAGAAGAGATTAAATACCTAAACAACCCTATCTCAGAAAAAGAAATTCAACAAGCCATTATTGAACTCCCTAAAAAAAATCTCCAGGGCCTGATGGATTCACAAGTGAATTCTACCAAACATTTAAGGAACAATTGGTTCCAATCATATATAAACTCTTTGGAAAAATAGGGAAAGATAGAACTCTGCCTAACTCTTTCTATGAAACCAGGAAGAGTTAAAACAGAGAAAGAAAATTATAGACCTATTTCCCTGATGAATATAGATGCAAAAATCCTAAACAAAATATTAGCAAAATGATTACAACAAGTTATCACTAAGATAATAAATTATGATCAAGTAGGATTTATTCCAGGAAAGCAGGGTTGGTTCAATATTAGGAAAACTGTTTATATATTCAAATATATCAACAACAAACCTATCAGAAACCATATGATCATATCAATACAAGCTTTAAAAGCTTTTGACAAAATACAGCATTCATTCCTATTAAAAACACTAGAGAGTGTAGGAATAAATGGACTGTTCCTTAAAATAATTAGCAGTATGTATTTGAAACCATCAACAATCATTGTTTTCAATGGGGAGAGGCTAGAGGCATTCCCAGTAAGATCAGGGGTGAAACAGTGGTGCCCATTATCACCACTACTATTCAATATTGTATTAGAAATGTGAGCATCAGCAATTAGAGAAGAAAAAGAAATTGAAGGAATTAGAATTGTGAAGGAAGAGACAAAACTCTCACTGTTTGCAGATGACATGATGGTCTACCTAGAAAATCCCAAGAAATCATCCAAAAAGCTACTGGAAACAATTAGCAATTTTATCAAAGTGGCAGGTTATAAAATAAACCCTCATAAATCCTCAACTTTTCTATATATGTCTAGCAAGAAACAGAAAGAAGAGCTAGAAAGAGAAATCCCAAAGATACCTCAGACAATATAAAATATTTCGGAGTCTATTTGCCAAGACAGACTAGAATCTTTTTGAAAACAATTATAAAACACTTCTCACACGAATTAAATGAGATTTAAATAATTGGGCAAATATCAACTGCTTATGGATAGGTAGAGCTAATATAATAAAAATGACAATTCTACCAAAACTAAACTTTCTTTTTAGTGCCCTACCAATCAAAATTCCAAAAAAATACTTTAATGAATTAGAATAAATTGTAAGTAAATTCATATGGAGAAATAAAAAGTCAAGAGTTGCCAGGAGCTTAAATAAAAAAAATTGCAAAAGAAGGTGGCATAGCCCTACCTGATCTAAAATTATATTATAAGGCATCAGTCATCAAAACTGTTTGGCATTGGCTAAGAAATAGAGTGGTGGACCAGTGGAATAGAGTAGGTATAAAAGCAGGAGATGATTATAGTAATCTGTTCTTTGATAAACCCAAAGAGTCCGGGCATTGGGATAAAAACTCCCTCTTTGATAAAAATTGCTGGGATAATTGGAAGTTATTATGGAAGAAACTTAGATTAGACCAACACCTCACACCCTTTACCAAGATATGATCCAGATGGTTACAGGACTTAGACATAAAAAACAATACTACAAGCAAATTAGGAGATCAAGGACTAGTCTACCTGTCAGATCTTTGGAAAGTTGAGCAATTTATCACTAAGGAAGAGTTGGAGAACATTACCAAAAACCAATTAGATGATTTCAATTACATTAAATTAAAATGCTTTTGCACAGATAAAACCAAAGTAACCAAGATCAAAAGAAATGTAGTAAATTGGAAAACAATCTTTACAACTAAGGATTCTGACAAAGGACTCATTTCTAAAATATATAGAGAACTGAGTCATATTTCTAAAACAAAAAGCCATTCCCCAATTGACAAATGGTCAAAGGATAGGCAAAAGCAATTTACAGATGAGGAGATCAAAGCAATCCATAGCCATATGAAAAAAATGCTCTAAATCATTAATTATTAGAGAAATGGAAATTAAAGCTTCTCTGAGGTACCACCTCACACCTCTCAGATTGATCATTGTGACCAGGAAGCATAATGATCATTGTTGGAAGGGTTGTTGGAAATGTGGGACACTACTACACTGTTGGTGGAGCTGTGAACTCATCCAACCCTTCTGGAGAGTTATTTGGAACTATGCCCAAAGGGCAACAAAAATGTAAATACCCTTTGACCCATCAATACCACTACTGGGTCTATATCCTGAAGAGATGATGAAAAATGGTAAAAACATTACTTGTACAAAAATATTTATAGCAGCCCTGTTTGTGGTGGCAAAGAATTGGAAATCAAGTAAATGTCCTTCAATTGGGGAATGGCTTAGCAAACTGTGGTATATGTATGGCATGGAACACTATTGTTCTATTAGAAACCAGGAGGGATGGTATTTCAGGGAAGCCTGCAGGGATTTGCATGAACTTAGGCTGAGTGGGATGAGCTGAACTAGAAAAACACTGTACACCCTAACTGCAACATGGGAGTGATGTTCAACCTTGAAGGACTTGCTCATTTCATCAGTGCAACAATCCGGAACAATATTGGTCTGTCTACAATCTGTATCCAGATAAGGAGCTGTGGAGTTTGAACAAAGTTCAAGGACTATTCCCTTTAATTTAGGAAAAAACAGATATCTTATTGTCTGATCTTGTTACCTCTTAGACTTCTCTTCTTTTTCAAGGATATGATTTTTCTCTCATCACACCCAATTTGGATCAAGGTACAACATGGAAACAAAGTAAAGACTGACAGAGTGCTTTCCGTGGGGGGTGGGGGTGGGAGGAGGGAAGCAAGATTGGGAGGATTATAAAACTCAAATAATATCTTTAATAAAAATAAATTTAAAACATAATAAAGGTAACGAAACTGAGAGTGACAAAATAAGGAAAAGAAAGAAATATTTTTTTGGTTGTGATAGAAAAAGAAAAATATTTGACATCTTTATCCTCTGAATCTTAAGAGTAATGGGAAAATCCTATCAATTACAGTCACCCAAATTAAAATGTGCAATCCTCAAAAATTTGAACATGAAAAACAGTGCAATTTTCTGCAAAAGCTTCACTGTAGTATTTTTGATATTGAATAATCAATATTTGAGGTGATTGCTACATGAAGTTCTCTATAAATGGAAAAGATTTCTGTATGGGAACCAATATATAGGTAAAACTCCAGTATGTATATTGTTAAAATAAATATAATAATGAGGTTTAAGAAAATAACCAAAAACAAATCTCAGAGATGTGTTCCTGTAAATCTGAGAATCTGATATATGCTTAGGTCCTATGGAAAATGAATATCTGTCCTTCCAGGTCTAATGGAAGTAACCAAATTGAAGATGGACCAGAGGTTGGAGTAAAGAATTTCCCTGTGAGTCCTACCTCTTAGTGGAACAATCAGCTACTCATTGTGAAACCAGATTTCTTGAAAAATTCTTCTTACTTAGAACCTAGAATAGAAAAGTTTGATAGAAATCTAGAATCCTGATCTAGATGATGCTGTAGAAACAGGAATGTCAGCTGAGGGACAGACTGGAAGAGACAGACTGGGAGATGTTCAGAGGTTGATCAGGAAAATTGCCCGAATAAAGGGGAGTTTTTCAACAGACAGTATTGGGTCTGTCAGGAAAAGAGATTGAAGAGAGCCTTTACAAGCAGGTACTCAAGAGAGAACAACAGTGGTCAGTACTAGAATGGCCATCAATATTCCACATGCCATAGTTATGTCATTTTTGTATATACACCATCTGCCAGTAGTGGACCTTCTAATGACGTCAATTACATCAATTTCATCAATTACAAGGATTACAATATTACTACCTATGTAATATATTATACTAATATATTACTATATTTTCTTAGAGGTGAATATTTTGCTACTCTAGGGTCATAAAGAAATGAGAAGGATATATAGAATTTCTGAATGAGATCAAATATTTATTTCCTTTTTTGAAACTATTTATTTATTTATTTGTGTGTTTGTTTGCTTTACAACTTTCCCCCTAATCTCCCTTACCCCCTGCCCCCCCCACAGAAGCCAGTCTGATAGTCTTTACATTGTTTCTATGCTATACATTGATGTAAATTGAATGTCAAATATTCATTTCAATTCACTTCATATTCCATCCTTCTTAAAGCAAAAAAAAAAATCACTTTTTTCACTAAGACAAAAAGATTTGAGGAAACTATCAATAATTTTTGGCTAACTAAAAATTCCTTAGACATGTAATATAAAAACCTTGCTAACAAGTAAAATTTTATGAATATCATTCCTTTATAAGAATATCATTTATATGAATACTATATAAAGTGAATATAGAATATTTTTGAACAACAACAAAAAGATTATTTGGAGTTAATTCCCAAAGCTTCATAACAAACATAACTAATATATTCACATCATGATATTTGCAAGTTGTTCTGTACAGTGCTACATAAGTCTATTAAAATACAATAAATTAACTTTATATATCAAAGTGTAATTTTTTTTGGAACTCAAAATGTGACATTTTAAAATGTCATTACCACATTGAAAGAATAGGTTTTCAGTTTCCATTCAAAGACATTGAGTGCTGACATAATCAATTTCCAAGGTGGGCCTATTTCCTAACTTTGAATGACTCTATTTGGAGTACAGACATTTGAGCAAGAAAGATCTTATAATGCAAAATGTCAGAATTGGAAGCTAACTTCCCATTGTAATAGGGGGAAACCCCCAGGGAACATGAGTTAGAATTTGTTCTTTTAGAATCCTTATAATAGAAAATATCATAAATGACAAAGATTTATTTCATATATATTTTAAGTGAGCCACCATATTGATCAATTATAGGTAATTTAAAAAACATAAAGAAGATTTAGAAAACAATATCAATCCTTTCCTACAATTTAATTAATATTCTGCAGTACAATTGTTTTGAAACAATTCAACTATTCAAAATGTCACAGCTAAAGAAAATTGAGGTGAAACTATTTTTATTTGTTTGCAAACCAAGAAATACTTGACTTAAAATATTTGACACTTGGGGCAGCTAGGTGGCGTAGTGGATAGAGCACTGGCCCTGGAGTCAGGAGGACCTGAGTTCAAATTAAACCTCAGATACTTAATAATTACCTAGCTATGTGGCCTTGGGCAAGCCACTTAACCCCATTGCCTTGCAAAAACTAAAAAACAAAAATTACTTTGACACCAAAACAAATGTTATTCCCTGGAGGTCTTCTTTTGAATAAGAATGCTTTTGATATTACTATTTTTTTACAAATGTTATAGTTATGGTTCTGACAGAATTAATTAGGTACATTTGGAAGAAATTAAAAAATAACGATGAAATCTTAAAGTGAGACTCTACAAGGAACTGAGAAAAGTGAAAGCTAAAGTATTACCTTTTTAATTTTTGATGAAAGAGCATATTAAATCATAATTTTATATATACATGTCTCATTACAAATATTACATAATAGAGTCAGTTAGGTGACACAATGGATAGAACATCGGTCCTGAAGTCAGGAGGACATGAGTTCAAATATAACCTCAGACACTTAAATAATTACTTAGCTCTGTGGCCTTGGGCAAACCACTTAACCCCATTGCCTTTCAAAAAACAAAAACAAAATTATATTACATAATAATATTCTTTTTAGGAATCTTCTTTTCCCTCTGGTCTTGAAAATGCAAACTATTTCGTGGCTATAACTGATTTTAGATGTTTATAAATATGCATAATTGAAACAATTTAGCATAAAATGAGAAGAAATTGAAATGAGTAATATACATGCACAAATATCTGATCATTTTGTGGTAAGCATAATGTCAAAGTACAGAGGAAGAAAAGATTAGAATAGTACAGACATCCACATAGATTTTTTGCTATTACTATTAAGGAAAATGAATGTTTAGCAAATTTGGACAATAAAATGAATGCTTAGCATGCTAAGGACTAAAAAGAATTTTGGTAATTCACATGTATAAAATGCATGTTCACTGCAATAACTATGAAATAAAAATAAAAATCTTAATAGACTCCAGGAGTATATAGCCTTCAAATACAAACTATCGGCTCTGGGTAGCCCCTTGGAGAACTCAACATCTGCTTCCTGGGATGTTTCAATGATATATGTTGGAGGGGTCCTAGAGCTGAGAATGGAGAATGTCCTACCAAAGGGATAAGTCCTGTGTCTAACTGTCCTAATACTGAGTGTATTGTTTCAAAAGAATATTAGAAAGGAGATGGTTCATGCATAAAATAAATTTTAAATTCAGGATCATCAGAATAGAGGAAACAGCAGAATTTTCCAGGTCATAATTGTGAGGAACTAGAGAAGAGAGAGTAGAAGATGTGTGGGGTCTGGGGATGGACACTTTCACAAACAGAAGACTTTGAGCACATAGAGGATCAGGTCTGTGAATTCTCATAGAGATAAAAACCAGAGAATTGGAAGTATTCACAGAAGGGGTAATCTCAGAGAAAAGAGGGCCCTTAGACCAGAAAAGGTCAGGTCTGTCAATAGCCAGGAAAACATTATGTGTTATACTTGAAGGGGTTGGGGAAGAGCCTTTGAGCAGAAAACCTCAGACATATTAGTTGAGGGATGGCTCATGCAATATAGAATGTACAAACTTGAAGGAAATTTGGAATTCAACATCTTCTGCTGTAGAAATGGCAAGGACTAGAGAAGGGCCAGTAGGAATATGTACTTGGTCTGGAAATGGTTATTTTGAAAAACAGCAGGTTAAAGGACAGAGATTGACAGATCTTGGTGTTGACACTGGGACAATAGTGAGAGAACTAACAGTGTCATTAGTAAAGCAACAGGGTAGTAAATGTCAAATGGTGCAGTGTGTGGGAAAACAGGATATGCAACAAGTGGGAAGTAATTCTTCAATCATCTTCTGGAGAAGCAGTCTTAGAATGGAAAACATCAAAATAGGCAAGGATTTATTTTCTTTCTTTTTGTTCTTTTTTGTTTTTGTTTTTTTGCAAGGCAATGGGGTTAGGTGACTTGCCCAAGGTCGCACAACCAGGTGAGGTGCCTGAGGCATAATTTGAACTCAGATTTTCCTGACTCCAATGCCAGTACTGTATTCACTGTTCCACCTAGCTGAACTCATAAGAATTTATTTTCATATGTATAAAGTGAGGATCCAAATTAGAACCAGTTTTCACAAATTTCACAAACAAGAGTGTAGATTAATCCATGGATATCATTCATTAATTACAATATAATTTTCACTATGCATCAGTGATTTATAAGAAAAAAGAAATAAATTAGAAAAAATACAAACAAAAATCTTCTCTAATCAATTGAAATTGAAGAATGTTTGGATAACTGTCATTTTTTAGTTACAAATACTCAGAATTCCAGGATGCCTGAATACCTAAATGAAAGAAGTTTCATATATTTCTTTCTTCAGTAAGTCTCACCTTTTGTTACTATTAATAAAGATGAACATCAAGTAATTTTGGTGAAAAACAAAAATGATCAGTATAGAAAAGTTTTTAGAGAAATACATTTTATTTTGACATAATGTTAAGAACCATGAATATTTTGGTGATAATCAAGTTAATTAAAAAAATTCCTTGACCCAATTTAGCATGGTATGACTTTAAAATAAAACATCTCATGTCTTGGTGGTCCTTAGAACATTCAAAGTTGGGCTTTCAATGTGTCCTTTATCTTGTTGATAACATGGATCCAGAATGTCTGAGTTACAAGTTCAGTACTACCTCTGAATTTACCAATATGGAATGATAACTGAAGTCAGATTATTTGATCAGGGAGAGCCCTTAGAACCTTGAACATCTGATACTAATGGTTATCTCTAATCTAGAATCTGGGGGGTTTTAGCTGTAACATCTGAAACAATATGGAAAGACACTAATTCAGAGAAATAGAGGGATGTGGGAAAATGGACAGAACTGGTACTAAAGTTAGGAGGTCTTCAAATGCGACTTCAGTCACTTAAATGTTGTGATATCTTGGGCAAGTACCTTCACATTGATTGCCTTCAATCATATGGCAGATATTCATTGGCTGAGATTATAATTTATCAAAACAGTGGCATTTTATTCCGTAAAATTTCGGTCCTAAGGTTATTCATGGAGAAGAGAAGTATTAGTATTTTGGATGAATCTATAACCAGAGGGAAAAGCTTTCTTAGAATATAAAGTTTTGTTCTGGAATGTCTTAAAAATTTCCCAATATCAAAAATGGGAGGATCCTGAGAATATTAATTCTGTGTTCTGGAATGGATCTCCTGATAGAAATTATCACTAATTTGAGTATTTCTGTTTCTATATATTGTTGGTTACAACATTGCCCAGTTTTAAAAGAAATGAAGAGATAAGGAAATTTTAGATTATTCATAGATCAATCTATCATTCAGTATTAATTTAAAATATTATTTAGAAAAAATCCCACATATTTAAACACAATGCAAAAGGACATGATTAAAGTTCTGTAAATATTTTGACTAACAGTGCATGGGCTTCTTGTATGCATCACTTATATGCATTCAATCTTTTGTAATTAGAGGTGAGGCTTAGCTTTCCCTCACTTGCCACCCTTCCATCATATGTTCCCGTGGCTATACATAATGATTAGGGAAAACCATTGCTTGGGGCTTTGAGGGAAATTAGTTTTTCATGATTTTTTATTTTATATTACCATTTATATCCAAAGATAGCTTTCAACTTTTATTTTTTGTAAGCTTTTGAGTTCCATATTTTTCTACTATACACACTTTTTCTTCCCCCCTCTTCATGGCAGCAATTAATCAATATACATTGAACATGCAGAATAGTGTTTAACATATTTTGATATTATTCATGTTGTAAAAGAAGAATTAAAACTAAAGGGGAAAAACATGGCAATGAGAGAAAAAAAGTTTTAAAATGTGGACATAATATGTTTTGGTCTTCAAATAGACTTCCTCCTTTTTTCAACATTCATTCATTTTCTAGTTCATGAGTTCCACATTTTTCTACCACTCTCCCTTCCTTGTCCCATCTCCATGACAGCAAGCAATCTGATATACATTAAACACGTACAATTGGGTATAATATATTTTCATATTAGTCATGTTGTGAAAGAGGAATTAGACAGAACTAAAGGGAAAAATGAGAAAGAAAAAGTAAACATAAAAGAAGTTTTAATAAAAGAACATAGTATGATTGGGTCTGTATTCAGTGTCCATAATTTTACTCTAGATATAAATGTCATTTTCCATCACAAGTTTTTAAGGATTGTCTTTGATCACTGAATAGCTGAGAAGAGCTGAAACGATAATTGATGTTAATGGCACAGTGTTTCTCCTAATGTGTACAATGTTTTCTTAGGTCTCCACATAGCACTCATCATTAATTCATGCAAATTGTACATACAAGACAGGGTAGTATTTCTATTACATACCATAATTTGTTCAACTATTCTTCTATTGATGAGCTTCTAATGAGAGAACCATTGAATCCAAAGTATTGAACTTGATTCAACTGTAGGATCTCGAATATCATTTTTCAGAGGAACTAGAAGTAGGATGGTTGGAGTTGTTCAGGAGCTGAATGTGTAAATAGTTAGAACTGCATTATTCAAATAAAACCATAAAAGAAACTTAACCAACAACAATAGCCAAACAAATATAAGTAGGCTGCTCCTTTAAATATAAGAATCTCATTTCTATGAAGATCCTTAGAAAACTGAATGTCTGGGCTTCTAATTATCCTGAAAGCAGAAAAGTTGGTGGCAGTCTAGAGTTAAGAAAACAAGACTTCCCAGTATGAAAGTTCCACTTTTGAATAGAACACACAGAAATGAATTGTGAAATCAGAATTCTTAAACAGGTCTATGACTTGAAACCTAAAATATTTGAACTTCATGGACTGATCATGACTATAATCCTGAAATAAGCAATCATGGAATCCTGAGATGGTTGAGTCAAAATGTGGTATTTTTTTAACATCATTCTTGATTCCCATGAAATGTTTATTGGACATTAGGAATATCTAAAAAAAAAACAACCAAATAAGAAAACTAAATATAATTCTAGGCCTAGTCTTTAGATAATGGGAGAAAGATTAAAAAAGGAAAATTCTCTAAAGAAATGGGCATGGAGAAGAGACACATTCAAGTCTAAGAGGTCCAAGGCGAAAGAAAGAAACTGAGAATAAGCAGTAGAAGAAGGGATGTGGATAACCAGACCAGGACACCAAGCTTCAAGACTGGAGTGGTCCCAATTTTCTACATGCATAACTGTGAGGATCTAGAGAATCTACAAGACACTGCTGTAGAATGACCCTTCAACTGCTAATTGTCCAAAAATCCATGTCTTGCTTTAGAGATATTGTGAGATGGCAATAATATTTTCCACTTGCAGTTAAATAATGTGTAGTACACAAAGCAATTAAAAAAGAAATTGGTTAGATTTAAAGCATCTTATATGGTAGACAGACTCATGTACAGTTTAATGATGATCCAATTTAAAAAAAAATTCTTATAAATTCTAGGAGGGTCTGACTTTGGAATCCAGAATTTTAGCCCCTTGGGAACTTGACTATTGGGTATTTCCAGGACCTGGCAAGCATCTATGTTGCTGGGTTTGTTGAAATGAGAACACTGAATTTCACTACTAGGGAATAAATCCTGCCTCGGGAGTTCCAGATTTCAAGAGAATTAATGGTTATAAGCTGGTTGAGAACTATTAAATCTTCCAGTTCAGAATCATCATGGCTTAGAGAAGAGAAAAGAGCAGATAGATGGGGTCTGGGAAGTGACATAGTCAGAAAGAGCAGGATTTATGCACATAGAATATCACACATGGGTATTGGTATGGAGATGAAAATAAGAGAGCTAGCAAGGCCCATAGAAGAAGGGAGGTCAGAGCAAAGGGAGTACATTGGGCAAAAAAATTCAGATTTGCAGTGTCCTGGAAAAGAAGGAGGATTCAGAAAATAGAAATCATCCTCTTTGGAAGGGGTCTCTCAGTATAAAAGTTCTCAACAATGAAGAATTTCTTAATATCATATGTATTTATATATATATATATATATATATATATATACGTACATTTACACACATACATGTATGTATTTGTATTTGTGTGTATATATACATGAATGCATATGTTTTATGTATTAATGTATGTACATTGTGTACTATATATATATATATACATATTAATATAAAAGAAAATAATCAAATGTAGATTACTGTCATTGTTTGGAATAGTCAATCACTCACCCACCAAATGCACAATCCCTGTACAGGTAAATAAATGCAATTGCATATATTGCATTCTTTGGTAAAGAGTGTTGTTTACACAACTATTAAAAATGATAATCTAGAATTCTTCAACAGGAACACAACGTGTTTAGGATTAAGAATTTATAAGGGAGAAGACATTTATCTCTAAACCATCAAATTTTTATGATCCATATATATTTTACTCATTATCTGATTAAGCAAAATAAAAGCATTGCTTTGGTCTAATTTAGGATAATATGACTTTTGGGGTTAAGAGTGTCCATAGAAGAGGAGACTGGAAACAAAGTGACCACTTAGGTCAGAAAAATTCAGATCTTTCACTGTACTCTAAATATCTATAAATATTTATTTGTAATGGCTCAAGGAAAAGAAATCATCAGCTGGGCAAAGAGCTTTAGAGTGGAAAATCTCTGAAATAGGATTTTGTGATGATTGACCATTTTAAAATAAAAATATTAAATATATTTTAATTCATTTATTATCCAATTATATGCAAATATAGTTTTCAGCACTCAACCTTTTACAAAACTTTTGAGTTCTACATTTTTCTAATACTGTGACTTCCCTCCCCCTCCACATGGCAAAAAATAATTTGATATAGGTTGTATATGTATAGCCTGTTGAACATATTTCCATATTAGTCATATTGTAAGAGAATTAGAACTAAGGGTAAAACACGAGAAAGAGAGAAAAATATAAAAGAAGTTTTAAAAAGTGAACATAGTATGGTTTGCTCTACATTCAGAATCCATAGGTTCTTCTCTGTAGGTGGATGGTATTTTCCTTAACAGGTCTCTCAGATTGTCCTTGATCACTGAGTTGCTGAGAGAAGTTGTTTCCATCTTAGATGATAGTATCATAATGTTGCTGTTAATATGTACAATGTAATCCTGGTTCAGCTCACATTGGATATTATCAGTTCACACACATCTTTCTATGCCATTGTTTGTTTTAAAATTTTATTCCATTTTTACAATTACATGAAAAAGTAGTTTTCAAAAATTTATCCATTCGCAAGTTTATGAGTTCTATAATATTCCACCACTGTCTTCCCTCATCCCTCCTCATGGTGTCAATAAATCTTATAAAAATTGTACATGTACTTCATTCAAACTCCACAGTTCCTTCTCTGAATATGGATGGTATTTTCCATCACAAGTCCCTTAAAATTGTCTTTTATTATTGCACTAATGAAGTGAACTCTGTCATCATAGTTGATCCTCACCCTATATTGTTGTTAGGGTACATAATGTTCTCATTCTGCTCATTTGAACTCAGAATCAATTCATGTAAGTCTTTCCAGGATGTTCTGCAATTTGTCCCTCATGATTTCTCACAGAACATTAATGTTGCATCAAATACATATGCTACCATTTGTTCAGTCATTCCCCAATTGATGGGCATCTCCTCAATTTCCAATTCTTTGCCACAACAGGAGACATACCATGAATATTTTTGTGTAAGTGGAATATTTGCTCTTTTTCTTTATATCTTCAGGATACAGACCCAATATTGATATTGCTGGATCAAAGGCTAGGCGAATTTTTAGTGCCCAATGGCATAATTTGAAATTGTTCTCCAGAAAGTTTGATAAGTTTATAATTCCATCAACAATCCCTTAATATGTCAGCTTTCCCACATGTCCTACAACATGTTTCATTATCCTTTCTAATCATATTGGATAATTTGAGAGGTGTGAGGTAGTACCTCAGATATATTTATTTGCATTTCAATCAATAATGATTTGGAACATTTTTTCATATGATTATAGATGGCTTTCATTCTTTCAGAATTGCCTTTCCATAGCCTTTGACCATTTATCAATTGGAGAATGACTTGTTTTTTGTTTTACAAATTTGACTCAGTTCTCTATATATTTTAGAAATAAGTCCTTAGACAGAAACACTAGAAGTAAAAATTTTTTCCCAGTTTCCGACATTCCTTTTAATCTTGGTTGCAGTGGTTTTGTTTGTGCAAGACCTTTCTAATTTAATATAATCAAAATTATTCAGTTTGGTTTTTTTAATGTTCTCTTTTAATGTTCTTTGAGTATAAACTGCTCCCCTTTCCATAGATCTGATAGGTTAAATATTCCTTATTCTTCCAATTGGTTTATATTATTATCTTGTATATCTAAATTTTGCAACATTTTGATCTTATCTTGGTATAGAGTATGTTATGTTGGGTTTTAAGGGAGAACTCATCCCATTCACATTCAAAGTGATAATTACTAACTCTTATCTTACCACAGTTTGTATTTTTCACCTTTTTTCCCTATTTCCATATTCCCCAGTGTTTTGTTTCTGAATTCTGCCACCTTCAATGTGTTTTCCCTCCTATATCAACCCCCTCCCCTTTCTTTCCCCTTTCTCTCCCCTTTCTCTTTTCCCCCTCTTCCTTCCCTTCTTTCTGTTAGTACCCTTTTTTCTCCCCCCTGCCTCCCCCTTTTCACCTTTCAATATTTGAAAGGTAAGATAAGTTTCTTTACATATCTGAATGTTTTTAAGTTAACTTTAAGGGAAGTCTGATGAGAGGAAGATTCAGTTAGTTCATCACCTCCTCCCTTCTTCATCTGTATTACAATAGTTCTTTTCTACCTCTGAATATAATGAGGGTTGGAATAATATTAGTAAAACTGTTAGGATATTTAATTATACTAGTATAATTAGTATAATTAGTTAATTATATCAGTCACAAAGCTATAAGAAATTTTGTGATTTTTCACAAAATATAGCACTCATTCCTACTAAAAACACTAGAGAGTGTAGGAATAAATGGATTGTTCCTTAGAATGATAAGCAGTATCTATCTGAAACCATCAACAATCATTATATGCAATTCGGATAGGCTAGAGGCATTCCCAGTAAGATCAGAGTTAAATAAGGATGCCCATTATCACCGCTACTATTCAATATTGTAATTGAAATGTTAGCTTCAGAAACAAGAGAAGAAAAAGAAATCAAAGGAATTAGAATTGGAAAGGAAGAGACAAAACTCTTGTTCTCTGAAGATGACATGATGGTATACCTAGAGAATCCCAAAAAATCATCTATAAAAGTACTAGAATTATGAAAAGGAGTAAAAACATCACTTGTACAAAAATATTAATAGCAGCCCTGTTTGTGGTGGCAAAGTATTGGAAATTAAGTGAATGTCCTTCAAACTGTGGTATATGTATGTCATGGAATACTATTGTTATAGTAGAGACCAGAAGGGATTGGAATTCAGGGAAGCATGGAAGGATTTGCATGAACTGACGCTGAGCGAGATGAGCAGAACCAGAAAAACATTGTACACCCTAATGGCAACGTGGGGGTGATGATCAAACTTGGTGGGCTTGCTCATTCCATCAGTGCAATACTCAGGAACAATTTTAGGCTATCTGCGATGGAGAATACCATCTGTATCCAGAGAAAGAATTGTGGAGTTTGAACAAAGACCAAAAACTATTACCTTAAATTTAGGGGAAAAAAACCAAAATATTATCTTATTATATAATTTTGCTATCACTTGTACTTTATTTTTCTTCCTTAAGGATATGATTTGTCTTTCATCACATTCAACTTAGATCAGTGTATACCATGGTAGTAATATAAAGACTAACAGATTGCCTTGTGTGGGGTGTGGCTGGAGGGAAGCAAGATGATGGGAAAAACTGTAAAACTCAAAATAAATAAAATCTTTCTTTAAAAAAATACATCTTTTCCCCAGAAAGAATATTCTGATTTTTTCAGGGTAGTTGATTCTTGGTTTTAATTCAAACTCTTTTACCCATCAGAATATCATATTCCATGTTTTCTGGTCTCTTAATATTCAACCTGATAATGTTTTCCTGGTATTTAAATTGCTTTTTTTTGTATGCTTGATGTATTTTCTCCTGGAACTGAGAATTCTGAAATTTGACTATAATATCCCTTGAAGTTTTTATTTTGTGATATCTTTCTGAGGATACTTTCCAAGATAGTTTGTCCTAGGATAGTTACTCTAGGACATTAGGGCAGTTTTCCATAATAATTTCTTACACATGTTGTTAAGGCTCTTTTTTCTGATTGTGGCATTCAGGCAGAACAATAATACAAAAAATACCTCTCATAGATCCCTGTTCCAGATCAGGATTATCTTCTATTTTTTCAGCCTTTTTGTTTTGTTTGATGGAATGCTGTGTCTCAGAGAGTTATTACTTTCCATTTGTTCAGTTATAATTTGGGGGGGAGGGTTATTTTCATCATATAGTTTTTAATGTTTCTTCTTCCAATTGGTTAATTTTAATATTTTTGAGTTCATTCATTTTCCAATTGGTTGATTTTTCATTTTGATGAGTTGCATTCCTTTTCTAATTGACCATTTTTAGTTTAAAAGTATTGTATTCTGGCTCAGTTAAATGGAGCAGTGGACAGAGCACCTGCCCTGGAGTCAGGAGTACGTGAGTTCAAATCTGGACTCAGACACGTAATAATTACTTAGCTGTGTGGCCTTGGGCAAGCCACTGAACCCCATTGCCTTGCAAAAAAAGTATTGTATTTTTATCCAGTTTTTTGTAATTCTCCCACATGATTCAATTCTTTTTTTCCATTTTTCTTCTTAATTCTCTTATTTGAATTTGAAATCTTGCTTAATCTCTTCCAAGGTGTCTTTTGGGATTTGAGACCACTTTTCTTCTGCTTTGGCACTTTTATCCTATCTATCAGAATAGTAGCATTTTATTGTTACTACTCTATTGTTTTTCTTTGCTCAATTTGATACTTGACCTCTCCTCCTGGCGCATGAGTTCCAACCCTTTTGTTTTGGGGCCTGACATTGGGCCCCTGCCATACTGCCTGCCCAGATCATTGGATATGTTTCCATTGCTAGCAGTTTGTTTCACACATTAGGTTAGCCACACCCAGTCTCTCCTGTTACAGCAGGGGGTCTGGGCCTCAAACTCTGTCTTCTGAGTTGTGTTTGTATTCTTCACTGCTGGTCTGCTGCATCACTAGCCTACTTAGCCTGGATCTGTGCTTTGTTATGGATAAGAGGCCCCTCCCCCTGACATTCCAGCTCTTTCTCCTATATTGGGCTAAACTCACCTTTTGCCAATATCTTGAGCTCTTTTCTTCTTCCCACATTTGCTATTCATAAATGTATTTCCCTCTAACCTATTCCCCCCCAAAACCATTTGTTCTATTCTTTCTCTCCTTTCACACCCTCCCTCCTCAAAAGTGTTTCGCATCTGACTTCCCCTCCCACAATCTCCCCTAGTTTCTATCAACTACTCCCTACCCCTTTCACCCATCCCTTTCCTCTCAAGTAAGATAGATTTCTTTTTTCTTTATATTTTTTATTTGTTTTTCCAACTACATACTGTCAATTTGCAATTCTTTGAGTTTTACATTTTTCTCCCTCCCTCTCTTTCCTCTCCCTTCCCCTTAATAGAAAGCAATAGAAAACAATCTGATATTAAATAATAGATTGATATTGATCATGTTGTGAGATAAGAATCAAATCCAAACAGAAGAATGAAAGCATTATACATAAGACAAGTTTTAAAAATTGAAGATAATAAACTTTAGTCTTCTTTTAAACTCCATAGTTACTTCTCTAGAGATATGGATGGCATTTTCTATCATAAGTTTTAAAATTAATTTTGATTATTATACCACTGAAATGAACAAATCCATCATAGCTTATCATTTCCCTATGTTGTTGTTAATGTGCATAAATCTTCAGGTTCAGCTCATTTCTCTCCACATCAAATCATGCAAGTATTTCCAGGTTTTTCTTAAAATACCTCATGATTTGTTATATAACAATAGTGCTTGATCACATACATACAACAACATTCTTTCAACCATTCCCCAATTGAATTGATGGGCAACTCCTCAATTTCCATTTCTTTGTCACTAGAAAAAAAAACTACTATAAATATTTTTGTACATAAGGGATCTTTACTCTTTGGTTGGAATACTCAATTGATTTTAGAAGCTATTCCCCACTTTGAACCAATTCTGATGTGCATAAGGTTCACTCACTTCCCCTCATCTTTACCCTTTTCTGTTTCTCTGCAAAAACTGCCTCTTTTATGTAAAATAACTTACTCCATTCTTCCTCTTTCTCTTTCTTCCAGTACATTCCTCTCTTACTCATTAACTTCATCTTTTTAATATGTCATCCCTTCAAATTCAGCTCCTTCATGTGGTTTGTCTATTTATTCTCCTTCTAACTGCCCTAATAATTGAGAATGTTCAGTATCCTTGTTCCAAAGAGGTATATAAGCAATTCAACATTATTAAAGTTATTATGATTTGCCTTTCTATTAAACTATTTTATACTTAAGTCTTCTATTTGAAGATCAAATTATCTGTTCAGCTCTGGTCATTTCATCAGGAAAGTTTGAAATTCCCCTATTTCGTAGAATATCTTTTCCACTGAAGGGGTATATTCAGTTTTTCTGGATAATTGATTCTTGATTGCAATCAAAGTTCTTCTACCTTCCCAAATATCATATTTCAAGCTGTATAATCCCTCAATGTAGAAGCTGTTAAATCTTGTGTTATCCTGATTGTGGCTCTACAATGTTTCAATTGTTTCCTTATGGCTGATTGCAATATTTTCTCCTTAACTTTGGAGCTCTGAATTTGGCTATAATATTCCTGGCATTTTTGGTTTGGAGATCTCTTTCAGGAGGTGATCATTCAATTCTATGAATTTTTGTTTTACTTTCTGCTTCTAGAATATCAGGGAAGTTTCCTTAATAATTTCTAGAAAATGATGTTTAAGCTCTATTTTTTGACTATTGCTTTCAAGTAGTCCAATAATTTTTAAATGATATCTCCTGAATCTGTTTTCCAGGTTGGTTGTTTTTTTTTTTTTTTCCCCAAGAGATATTTCATATTCCCTTTTAGGTTGTCATTCTTTGTTTGTTTATTGTAATGTGTCTTGATTTCTTCTGTTATTGCTCATTTCCCAATCTATGACTTGATTTTAACTCTTTGTAAAGGTGGGTCTCTACTTCCAGGGAGAAGTATACACTGTCCCAAGCTTTTGAGGGTTTTTGCAGCTGTTTTAAGAGGGACATAGAAGTTTTTAATACTTCCAAGATCTTAAGAGAGGCTATTACCACTCTCCAGGCCTCTATTCTGGTCTGTGGGTGACCACAAACACTCCCCTCTGCCCTGGAAATGTGAAGATGGTCTCTGCTCCACTAAGGCAATAAAGTTTATTGTTGTTCTACTCCTTTTCCTTATATTGATGCCATAGACTGTGACCAAGATTTGAGTATGAGCAAAGCAACAGAGTTCTGCCTCAGGGATGATAAAGAGATAATTGCAATCTTCCCAGATCCCTGTATCTTTCCTGGACTGATAGCTCTGGATGTGACTCCCAAGTCCTGATTCTGGTTCACAAGGGTCAGGTCTGCACTACTTAGGCCTGTATTAAACTGCATTCCATTCTCACCTCTCTGCAGCAAAGATTTCCAACTGATTTTCCAATCCCTGAACTGAGAGGTCTGAAAACTGCCACTTTTGCCACTAACCCAAGTACCTGGTGGTCTGTTTCTGGATTCATGGGGCAAGTTCACTGTAGCATGCCCCAGGAAACACTGTGAATTATTTCTAACCCTGGTGCAACAGACCCTTCCCATGGAACCTCTGAGTTGTCACTATTTTATCCAAAATTTTTCTGCTTTCCAACACTCTAGAATTTGATTTTAGTACTTATTTACACGTATGTGGAAAGTTTGGGGGGAGAGCTCAGATGAGTTTCGACCTTTGCTCCATCATCTTTGCAAATATATTTTTAATAATGACTATAATCAAATTATAGAGTAGCAAAAGCTAAGAAAGATTGAATGAAATAATTAATTTTTTGGTCCAAGACAACTTGAAAGACTGGGAAGCACTGGTATGAATGGGTCTCTGCAATACAAGAACAGGAAGCAGGGCAACTGCTTCAGTGGCAGCCATGGTGGTTTGCAAACCTCTCATACAACAGACTGTCAAGGACAAATTGAAAGGTTAACAAAACCAGTCTACTACATAAGGGTTATAGTGAAGCAGCATGCAGCACAGGCCTCAGTGGCACAGACTTGATCCCAACAGACCAGAACCAAACCTCAACTTCTCTAGTTCTCAGCCCACTGACAGTAAGGAAGTCAGAAATAGATTATAGGTATCACTTTTCTATCACTGAAGCAGGACACTGTTCTTTGCCCATACTCAGATCTGGATTGCTGCCTGGGTTTCAATTCCATAGAGCAGGTACTCTCCTCACAGTTCTAAGGCAGAAAGGAGTGCTTGCAGTCACACACATACCAGAGCATAGGCCAGGGAAGTGTTTTAAATGTATTTTAAGTCATAAGCCATTGAAAGAATTGAAAACTTGACAATCCATGTAAGTATTTCTGAATACAGCTGCAAAAACCCTCAAAAACTTGAGACAGTGCATCCTGTAAACTGAGTCTCACTGTAATAGAGTGGTAAAATCAAGTCATAGGCTGGTGAAATGAGCAAGCAACAGAAGACAAAAAAATCTGACTATGGACACTTCTATGGTCATTTGAAAGATCAAAATACACACTCAGAAGAAAATAACAAAGTCAAAGCTTCTACATGCAAAGTATATAAGAAACTTATGAATTGGATTTTGAAAATCAAATAAGGTATGTTGGGAAAAAAGGTGGACAAGAAATGAGAGTGATATAGGAAAATCATAAAATCCTTGTCACCAGTAAAGTGAAGGGGACACACACACACACACACACACACACACACACACACACATACATAGAGACAAACACTACATACACACAGGAAACTGAAGAAAATATCATCTTAAAAATCAGACTGGACCAATAGAAAAAAGATATCCAAAAAATCAATGAGGAGATAAAAGCCTTAAAAAGTAGAATTGGGAAAATAGAAAAAAAGATACAAAAACTCATTCAAGAAAATCATTCTTTAAGATATAGAATTAAGCAAAGGGAGACTGATGACTTTTTGAGAAATTGAGAAACAATTAAAACAAAACCAAAAGAATGAAAGAGTATTAGAAAATGTGAACACTAGAAATACAAGTGGCCTGGAAAACAGATCCAGGAGATATAATTCAAAAATTATTGGACCTCTGGGAAGCCAAGACCAAATAAAGAGTCTAAATATCATTTTCTTTCTTTCTTTCTTTCTTTCTTTCTTTCTTTCTTTCTTTCTTTCTTTCTTTCTTTCTTTCTTTCTTTTAGTTTTTGCAAGGCAATGTGGTTAAGTGGCTTGCCCAAGGCCACACAGCTAGGTAATTATTAAGGGTCTGAGGCTGAATTAGGACTCAGGTACTCCTGACTCCATGGATGGTGCTCTAACCACTGTGCCACCTAGCTACCCCCTAAATACCATTTTCAAGAAATAATTTAGGAAAATTGTATTGATTTTTCTAGAAGTAGCAGGTAAAATAGAGATTGAAAGAATCTACCAGTCACCTCCTGAAGGAGATCCCTAAATGAAAACTGTCAGGAATATTATAGTCAAATTTTAAAGCACTCAAGTCAAGAAGAAAAAATTGAAAGCATTCATAAACAAAGAATTCAAATGTGATGGAGTCAAAGTCAGGATGGCAAAAGACTTTACAGTTCCTACATTAAAGGATCATAAGACTTGGAATATGATATTCTGGAAGGCAGAAAAGCTTGGATTATAACCAAGTATCAATCACGAAGCAAAATCAAACGTATTCTTTCAGGGAAAAACATGGATATTCAATGAAATCAAAGACTACCAAACTTTCCTGATGAAATGACCAGAATTGAACAGAAAACTTGATCTTCATATAGCAGAGTCGATTGAAGGATGATTAAGTTTTGCTTATATTCCTGTATGGAATGATGATGCTGACAATTTATTTATTAGTGCAATTATAAGGACCATATATAGGCAAGGCAAAAGTGTGAATTGGAACAGTTAATGTATTAAAATGATTGAGTTAATGCATGCAAGAAGAATTTCTTGTGAGAAGGGAAAGGGGGAGATAGAATGGGGTAAATTATTTCACATAAAATATACTAGAAAAAGTTTTTGCAGTGGAATGAAATTGAGGGAATTTGAGGGAGAGTGAGTGTAATTAACACAGAGAGGAAATGAAGTACATACTCAGTTGGACATAGAAATCTATCTTATGCTAGAGGAAAGTAGGAGAGAAAAAGATTAGTAGAAAGGGGGCAGGAGAAAGGGGGGAGGAGTAGGGAAAGAAGGAAGGGAAGATTGTGGGAGGGAGTAATGAGGTCCAAAGCACTTTTGAGGAGATAATAAGTGAAAGTAGAGAGTTTACATGGCTGGAAGAATAGGATGAAGGGAAATATGGTTAGCAATAATAACTATAGGGGAAAATATTGAAATGAATTTGTTTGATAATGCCCTCAGTTCTCAAACATAAATAACTGAATCAAATTTATAAAAATAGGAGCTATTCACCAATAGATAAATAATCAAAAGATAAATAATCAAAAGAACAGTTTAAAGATGAAATTATCAATGTTTGTGTTAAAAATATCCTAATTCACTATTGACAGGAGAAATGTGGGTTAGACCTATTCTGAGGTTATTATCATATTTTTATTGTATTGTCTGACAGAATAGAAAGAGAAAATGACAAATGTTGGAGAGGATATAGGAAAAAAGGAGACATTAATTCACTGTTGAAGGAGTCATGAAAAGATTCAACAGTTCTGTAGAGCAATTTGGTATTATGCCCAGAGGGCTATAAAGCAAATACTTCCCTTTGACCCAGTAATGCCAGTAACTGTTCTATATTCTAGAGGAGATGAAAAGCAGGAAGAAAAAGATCCATCTGTACTAACATATTTATAGCAGCTCTTTTCTGGTGGAGAGGAACTTGAGATTGAGGAGATGCTCATCAGTCAAGAAATGACTGAACAAATTGTGGTATATGATTAATATGAAATGTTATTCTGTTAAACGACATGATGAACAAGTAGCTCTCAGAAAAAAAAAACTTAAATGAACAGATACAATTGGAAATGTACTATATACAAAGTAACAAAAATTTTGTAGGATGATCAGTTGTGAATGATTTTATTTTTCAACTCTATGCTATGACTCAAGATAACTCTAAAGGACTTATGATAAAGAATACTATCCACCCCCAAAGACAGAGCAGATGGTGACTAAATACAGATTGAAGCATGTCTTTTTTCTTTATTTTTCTTGGGCTTCTTTTTTTTGAAGGGGGAAATTCTATTTATTATTGCATGACCATTGTGGCAATGCTTTTCATGACTACACATTTTTAACCTTAATCAAATAGTTTTCTTTCTCAAAGAGGGGTGTTAGGGTCGGAGGAAGGGAGAGAGTTTGGAACTCGAAGTTTTAAATGTGAATATTGAAACTTGTTTCTGCATATAACCAAGGAAAAATAAAGAAGAAAGAGAATATGAAATGATCTCCTGGGGAATGACCTTCAAATGTTAAATGTCCTAAAATCCATATTAAATGTCCTAAAATATACTTTAAAGATATTCTCTGTTGGAAATAATATTTTTTTCACTTTCAGTTATATAATGTGTGGTATGCAAAGTACTTAAAAGAAAAATTGGTCAGTTTCAAAACTTTTCATGTGATAAGATTGTTACAATAGTAATCCATTAAAAAAAAACAAAAAAATTGCTGCTAGATCCTAGGAGGGACTTACTTTAGAATCCAAAATCTCAGCCTCTTAGGACCTTGACTATTTTGGATTCCCAGGACCAAGTAAGTGTCTATGTTATTGGGGTTCTGGAGCTGAGAACACTGAATTTCCTAGCTAGGGTAAAAGTCCTGCTCAAAAGGTCCAGATTTGGAGTGAAAAACTAAGATAATTAATGACATGTTGGATGACTTGTGGCCCATGGATTGTGAGTTTGAAAAAAATTTAGAATTAAAGGTTATCAGCTTTCTGAGACTGTTGAATCTGTCAGACCAGAATAGTCAGGGTCTAGAGAATAGAGAAAGGGAGATAGATGGGGTATGGGAATGGACATTTTCAGAAATAGGAAGATTTGAGCAGAGAGTGTCAGGCCTGGGAGCTGCCATCGAAAAGAAAATGAGAGAGCTATTCATGCCCATTGAAAAGGGGAGCTCAGAGCAAAGACAGATCTTGGGCTGAAAATCATAAATTTTGTATGTGTCCTAGGAGACTGAATCTAAATCATCTGGGTAGTAAAGGATCTCCCAATAGAAAATCTTACAACTCACAAGGATTTGTTTTCATATGTAAAAATAATGTATGCGCCCAAATTTTGGTCATTTTATTACTAATTTTAAAAACTCTAGGTAGAGTTTTTTTGTAGATCATTCAATTATTCCAATATCATTTAATGTGACATTGGTGATATATAAGAAAAATAAAGAAATCAAAACAAAACAATACGAAAATGCCCTTTATTGCCCAACAATATTTTTAAATAATTTAGTGAAATTTTTGCTAATATTTATAATAGCCAATCACCCACTCCCAAAAATCAATAACCTTACATAAGTAAAGAAATGAAATTCCATATATTTCTTTCTTAATAAAAAATGTTGTTTCTATGAATATTAACAAAAATTACAATCTAGAATTTTTTGACAGTAAAACATTGTGTTCGATATAAAAATTTTATAATGGAGAAAGTTTCTATTTCGAAATCATCAGATTTTAAAAGCCCATGTGTATTTTAATCATTATACAATTAAGAAAAAGTAAAAAAAAATAACCTTGATTCAATTTAGCATAATATGGCTTTAGAAACAAAAATACTGTATCTTGAATTGTTGTGCGAACACTAAAGGTTGAAGCTCCTAGTGCCCTTCATGTGGCAATGCTTGAGGTTATCACCAGGATACCTAATATCTGAGATAGAAGATAAATTCTTCCTCTGAATGTACCAACAAGGAGCAAAAGCTTAGGTCAGAATACAGGATCATGGAGGTCACTTAGGACTTAGAACATCTGACAATGCTGGAAGGTTAATGATTTTTAAATGTCAGTATTGAGAGACAGTAGAAGACAGTAGTGGGAAATGTGAGAGAGTGGATAAATCATTGACCCTGGAGTCAGTAGGACTTAAGTTCAAATTCACCTTCAGACAATTATTAGCTGTGTGACCCTGGGCAAGTCACTTTATCCTGATTACCTCCAGAACTAAGCAAAACTGTTAGATAATTTATAGACTGATAATGCAATTTACCAAGAGTCATATTTTGCTCATCCGAATGTCAGAACTGAGAGGAAAAAAAAAGGGAAAAAATAGGAGCTGATCAATATTTTAGAAAATAGTATACATGATTATCAATCCTTTAATTAATGATATGTTCCATTCTAAGGGTCCTTCTAGGTCACATGATTGATCTTCTTAAGATACTTCTATATTTGATATATGAAGTTTTTAGGTTACTATAGGTCTGTCTTTTTAGGTTCTAACACCTCTGATCTAGCTTCTTCCAAAGGCTCCCTTTTCTCCTTTTTTGGAAGTCTATGGTGTTAAGTGACTTGCCCAAGATCACAGAGCTAGGCAATTATTAAGTGTCTAAGATCACATTTGAACTTAGATCCACCTGACTCCAAGACCAACACTCTATCCACAGCCCCAACTAGCTGCCACATGAGGGCTTCACATTGAATGCTTGCCCCCCATTCAAAAATCTGATCTTTTGCTTCACAAAACTTTTCTTTGTTCTCATGTCTTCTCTCCAAAGAGGGATAATCAGAGTTTGGACATAGGCTGAACTTGGAAATTAGATATGACAACTCTCAGTTGCCTTTGAATGGAAACTGAAACCCCAGGCATTCAGTGTGCTAAAGAAATTTCTAAGATGAAAAATTTTGGGTTCCAAAGAAATACCATACTTTAATCTATAAAGTTGATATATAGAATTTTAATAGATTTTTATAATGATAGCATAACAACTTGCAAATATTGTGATCTGAATATATTAGTGATATTATTTATTAAGTTTGGGGAATTAATACCTAGGGTTTTTTGCTGTTTCTATTTGGAAATATTTTACATTCATTATTTATAATATTCATATAAATGATATTTCTTATTAAGTAATAATCTTCATCAGTCTGCAATTGTTTCTAGGCTTTTATATTACAATGTATGAGGATTATTTAGTCAGTCAAAAAGTTAGTAGTTTCCTCAAACTTTTTTATCTTTGTGCAGGAAGATATGATTCTTTTTTTAGCTTTAACAAGGATAAAATATAAAGTGAATTGAAATAAATGATTGATCTCCTCCAGAAATTCTAAATTCTTCTCATTTCTTTATGACCCTAGAATTGTAATATAATATTCCATTTCAGAGATGCTTTGAAAACAATTTCTTATTCACAACTACATAAATAAAAGATTAAGGTGAAACTATTATTTTTGGTAAATAAAAATAACACTCTTGGCTGAAAAAAATTTGACACCAAAGAGAATGATATTTTTGAGGTCTTGTATTGATCAAGAATGATATTGATATTTTATAAAGACTGCAATTATATTACTAACAGAAACTAGAGATAATTGTAAGGAATAAAAATAATAATAATGAAACCTCAAAGTGACACTCTCCAAAGAGCTGAGCTGAGAAAACTGAAAGAAAAAATATTAACTGTTGTATTTTGGATAAATAAATATATTCAATTAGAAGTTTATATATGTAAATAAATATATGGATAGATTTCACTATGAATTTTTATAGCATTATTCTTTCTATGAAATTAATTTTTCCATTGGAACTTGAAAATGCAAAATAGTTTTTGTTTATAAATGAGTTTTAGAAGTTTATAAATATGGATAAGTTTAGCAAAAATGAGAATGAATTAAAATGAATAGAACATATGCAAAAAACTTTGACCTTGGTGTGTGAAAGTCAGGGTTAAGGTACATTGGAAGAAAAAACAGACAATTCTAGACATGCACATAACTTTGTTGCCATTATTATTAAGGAAAATGAATGCAAGAACTAGTTTGGGAAATAATTTGGAGGTGTAGTGAACAAAAGACTAAGCCACATGGGTTAGTTTGGGACAATAACATTTATTAATGCATGTTCACTGAATTGATTATTCAATGAAAAATATAAAAATCCTAAAGGACCCAAGAGGATATATAGACTTCAAATGCAAAATATCAACTCCTGATAGTCCATTTAAGAACTGAACATCTTTGTTTACTGGAACGTTTTAATGATAAATGTGGTGGGGCTAATAGAGCTGAGAATAGAAAATGTCATATGTAAGCAATAATTCCTGTGTCTAAATATCCAAATATTAAGTGTATAATTTTGAAAGAATATCAGAATCAATAGCAAAACCAACACAAATTGTATGATTATCTCAATAGATAATGAAAAAGCCTTTGATAAAATACAGCATCCATTCCTATTAAAAACTCTAGGAAGTTTAGAATAAATGGGGTTTTCCTTAAAATAAACAGTATTATCCATCTAAAGCAATCAATGAATATTATAGGGGGCGGAGCCAAGATGGCAACAAGAAGAGATCAAGTCTTAGGCACTCTCTGATAAAACTTCGAAAATAAGTACTCTAACTAAACTTTTGAGAGGCAGAACCCACAAAGGGACCCGGCCAGGCAGTTCTCCTACTCAAGGTAACTTGGAAAAGAGCAGAAAGGCTCTGCTCCCCGGGGTTGGAGGGGCGGCCCACCAGAGGGGTGGCCCACCAGAGGGGTGGCCCTCCAGAGCAAAAGAACTTCAGCCTCCAGGAGGCAGCCACAGGGCACTGGGAGCTGTGAGCACACAGCAGCAGGGGAGTTTCCTGACCTACGCCCGGTGAGCACCAGCACAAAGTGGGGGAACAGCAGGGGACCTCTGCCAGAGCCTCAGGGCACACAGCCAGCAATTGGCATTTCTGCAGCCCTGATCCAGGAACAGAAGCAGGCGGAGCTGGTAAGCAGGAGCCCCCAGGGCATGAGCCCATTGAACCTAGGGAGGGGAGTGAAAAGAGAGAGACTGCTGAGCTCTGTCCTCAGCAACAGGAACAGGACTCTGGGGCTCTGACCACATTCAGATCCTGATCGCAGTCTAGGCCCCCCTGGAATAGCAGCAGCCCCCCCCCCCCCACCTCAGCCCTGTGGCAGAGTGGGGCGCTTAGGGTCATTCACAGACCAGGAGGGAGGACAGAGCCTCACACACTGAGACCCTTGTGGGAGTGTCCCCAAAGCCCAGGAAGCACTCCAAAACCAGGCCCAGGCTGGGAAAATAAGCAAGCAGAGAAACAAAAGGAAGACCATTGAGAAATATTTTGCAAATGAGCCCAAGAAGGATCAAAATACTCAGTCTGAAGATGAGGAAGCACAAGTTCCTACATATAAAGACTCCAAGAAAAACAGAAATTGGGCTCAGGCTATGACAGAGCTCAAAAAAGACTTTGAAAATCAAATGAGGGAGTTGGAAGAAAAACTGGGAAAAGAAAGGAGAGAGATACAGGAAAAACATGAAAATGAAGTCAGCAGCTTAGTCAAGGAAATCCAAAAAAATGCTGAAGAAAATAGCATGCTAAAAAACAGCTTAGCTCAAATGGATAACACAGTTGAAAAAGTTATTGAGGAGAAGAATGCTTTAAAAAGCAAAATTGGCCAGATGGAAAAAGAGATAAGAAAACTCTCTGAAGAAAACAAATCCTTCAAACAAAGAATAGAACTCAGGGAGATTGATGAATTTACGAGAAATCAGGACTCATTACTTCAAAACAAAAAAAAAAGAAAAATTAGAAGAAAATGTGAAACATCTCATTGAAAAAAAACAACTGATATGAAAAACATTTAGGAAAGATAATTTAAAAATTATTGGAAAACTTGAAAGTCATGATCAGAAAAAGAGCCTTGACATCATTTTCAAAGAATTACTACAGGAAAATTGCCCTTATATCCTAGAAGCAGAGGGCAAAATAGAAATGGAGAGAATCCACCAATCCCCCCAAGAAAGAGACCCCAAAAAACCAACCCCTAGGAATATTTTAGCCAAGTTCCAGAACTCCCAAGTCAAAGAGAAAATATTACAAGCAGCCAGAAGGACACAGTTCAAATATCGTGAAGCTGCAGTCAGGATCACAGAGTACTTAGCCGCGACTACATTGGAAGCTCGTAGGCCTTGGAATATAATATACTGGAAGGCAAAAGAGCTTAGAATACAGCCAAGAATGAACTACCCAGCAAGGCTGAATGTCCTCTTCCAGGGAAAAAGATGGACTTTCAATGAACAGGGGAAATTGAAATGTTCCTTTTGGAATGGCCAGAGCTGAAAAGAAGGTTTGATCTCCAGATACAGGACTCAGGTGAAGCATGGAGTTTGGAGGAGAGGGGGGAAATATGAGGGACTTAATGATGATGAACTGCATGTATTCCTGCATAGAAAAATGACACTGATAATACTCATATGAACATTCTCAGTTAATAGAGCAGGTAGAGGGAGCTTTTATAGTTGAAGTACAGGAGAAACCTGAATTTGAAGATAAAATACGGTGTAAAAATGGAGTCAATAGAAAAAAAAAAAAGGGAAATGTAATGGGAGAAAGAAAAAGGAGAGGGAGGAATAGGCCAAGATATTTCATATAATAAGATTTTTTTTATTACAATGAGCTATTGCAATGATATGGAAGGGGGGAGGCAAGGGAGAATTAGGGAAAATTTGCTCTCATCAGAGGTGGCTAGGAGAGGAAACAGCATATATACTCAATGGGGAATAGGCATCTGGAGTAAGAAGGAGGGGGGAGCAGGGGGAAGGGGTGGGGATGTGAATAAAGGAGGAGAGGATGGACTATGGGGGGAGACTGGTCAGATATAACACATTTTCTTTTTTACTTCTTGCAAGGGGCTTGGATTTGAAGGTCTGTCCAGTATCAAAAGACCAGGTGGATTCTGGGCCTAAGGGGTGGTATAGGGGCTCAGGGCTTCTTGGCCCCAGGAGCAGGGATCTGTCTGCTGCACCACTCAGCTACCCTACAGCAGAGTCAGAGTGAAAGGAGAGTGAAAATATAGTACATGATAGTGGAGAAATAAGAAAGGAGGGAGTCGTGATCAGCAATGGCAATGGTGCAAAAATATGGAAGCAACTTTTGTGATGGACTTACCATAAAGAATGCGATCCTCCCATGACAATGTTGTTGGTGTTGGAACAAAGACTGAAGCACAATTTTTATTATTATTATTTGGGGGAGGGTGCAGGGCAAATGGGGCTGGGTGGCCTGCCTGGGGCCACATAGCAGGGTGATCTTTGGGTGTCCGAGGCCGGATTTGGACCTGGATGCTCCTGGCTCAAGAGCCAATGCTCTGTCTACCACCCATCCACCCCTACCATAATTACTATTTTATTTTATTTTGGGTCTTTTTTTTCTTCTTTTTGGTTTTTGCAGGGCAGTGGGGATCAGGTGGCTTGCATGTCATACGGCTGGGTGATTGTTGGGTCTACGGGGCTGGATGTGAGCTCGGGTGCTCGTGGCTCCAGGGCTGGTGTTTTGTCCATTGCACCGCCTGGCCATACTTACAATTATTACTATTTTTTTTTAATTTTAATTTTTTTTCTCTCCCCTTTACTTTATCACCCAAGCAAGTCTATATTCATGGGGAGAGGGTTATTTTGTTTACTCTTTAACAAGAATATTTTATTAATGTAAAAAAAAACATTTGTACAAAATGAGAATAAAAAAATTTTAAAAAATTAAGAAATATAAACACTCAAAGATAAAAAAAACCAAACAAATATTATACTTAATGGGAATAAACTCAGAGTATTTCCAATAAATTCAGGGATGAAACAAGGATGTTCATTATCACCATTACTATTCAATATAGTATTAGAAATGCTAGTAGTAGCAGTATGTGAAGAAAAAGAAATTGAAGGAATCAGAATTTGCAATGAGAAAGTAAAACTGTCACTTTTCGCAGATGATATGATGGCATACTTAGAGAACCCAAGAAAATCATTTAAAAAACTCCTTGAAGCAATTATGAAATCCAGCAAAGTAGCAGGATATAAAATAAACCCATAGAAATCATCAGCACATATATATATATATATATATATATATATATATATATATATATATATGAACGAAAAAGTCAGAAACTATATGAAAAGTTATAAAGTTCTCCTCGCCCAAATAAAGTCAGATCTAAATAACTGGGAAAATGTCAAATGCTCATGGTTAGGTCAAATTCATATAATAAAAATGACAATTCTACCCAAATTAAATTGCTTATTCATTGCCATACCAATCAAACTACCAAAAAATTATTTAATTAAGCTAGAAAAAACAGTAACAATTTACTGGAGCTGTAAAAGGGCAAGAATAGCAAGGGAACTGATGAAAAAAAATGTAGAGGAAGGTGGCCTAGCTCTACCAGATCTAAAGCTATACTATAAAGCAGCAATCATCAAAACTGCCTGGCACTGGTTAAGAAACAGAGTGCTAGATCAGTGGATTAACACAGGTTCAAAAGAAACTACAGTAAAGGGCTACCACAATCTCTGGGATAAAAACTCATTATTTGACAAAAATTGTTGGGAAACCTGGAAAACAGTATCACAAAAACTAGTCATAGATCAACATCTCACACCCTATATCAAAATAAATTCAAAATGTATACAGGATTTAGACAGAGTGATACCATAGATAAATTAATAGACAAAAAATACTCCATCTGTCTGATCTATGGAAAAGGGATAAATTTATGACTAAACAAGAAGTAGAACACATTATAAACTGCAAAATGAATGATTTTGACTATATAAAATTAAAAGGTTTTTGCACTAGTAATATCAATGCTGGCAAAATTAGAAGAAAAGTGGAAAACTGGGAAACAATCTTCACAACCAGGAGTTCTGATAAAGGTCTCATTTCTAAAATATATAGAGAATTGCATCAAATTTAGTCATTCCCCAATTGATAAATGGTCAAAGGGTATGAACAGATAGTTTTCAAATGAAGAAATTAAAACTATGTATAATTATATGAAAAAAATGCTCCAAATCACTAGTGATTAGAGAAATGCAAATTAAAACAACAATGAAATATCATCTCACACCTGTTAGATTAGTCCAGATGAGAAAAAGGAAAGATGATCAATGTTGGAGAGGTTGTGGGAGGATTAGGACGTTGATGCATTTCTGGTGGTGTTGTGAAGTGATTCAACCTTTCTGGAGAGTAATATGGAGCTATGACAAAGAGCAATAAAACTGTTCATACTCTTTGACCCAGCAATTCAAATTCTAGGACTATATCCAGAAGAAATGCTTAAAATAATGGGAAACATCCTATATGTTTCAAAATATTCATAGCAGCTCTTTTTGTAGTGGTAAAGAATTGGAATTTGAGGGAATACTCATCAATTGGGGAATGGCTAAACAAGCCATGGAATACTTTGTTCTATAAGAAACCATGTTGGACTCTAGAAAAGCATGGAATGACTTGCTGGATCTGATGCTGAGAGAAAGGAGTAGAGTCAAGAGAACAATGTATATACATCAACAACATTATGAGATGAACAACCTTGATGGATGCAAGATAGTTCTATAGATAGCCCAAAGCTAGGACAACTGTATTAGACTGGCAGTGGTCTATATTATCCCCAACCAGAGGAAGAAAAACAAAACGCAGGAAAACACACAGGAAAAAAACACCCCTACTGAGTCTGATAAATACTTTATAAAAATGATCTGTTATATATGTCTTTCCCTTACTCCTAATTCTTAATGCCAAAAGTTAATAATTTATAAATATGTTTTAAAAAATATGTATGTAAAATACTAACCTGACTATTCCCTACTGAGGGGAGGGGGGTGGGAAGGAAGGGTGGAGGGAAATTTTATAACTTGGAAATATGCATGTATAATTGGATGAAAATTTAAAAAAATGAATTTAAAAAATCTGGTATTTCCTGAGTGGTGGTGGGGAATTGTGTGAATGTGGCCACAAAAGAAACTATAGAAATTAATCACTGAGACAATTTACTCCTTCCCCTTCTACCAGGTATGCTTCTTCCCCTTCTGCCAGGTGACCTGATCAGTAAATGTCCAGGGTCATTGATACAGGTTATCCTACCTAGTATTGTTATCTCCTATATGTTTGTCAACCTGATTAAATTGTAGCCTCTTCTGAGGTAGGGTACATGTCTCCTAACTCTTTATAAATTTAATATGTGGCATTGTATCCTTTATTGAACAGACATTCAATACATCTTTATTGATTACAAGAAAATAAGCAGAAAAAAGAAAGAATATCAAAAGAGGGATGATTTATGGAGTATAGAATATGTGAATTTAAAGGAAAGTTTCAATTAAGGATTATCAGTTGGATGAGATAGAAAAATCTGCCAGAACAGAATTGTATTGAGAGAGGGGTAGATGTTCAGGTTTGGAATATTCTTGAAATGTTCAAGGAAACAATACATGCTTTAAGGGGAGTAGCTCAGAGAAGAGAAATTAGCACTGGAGAAGGGGTCTTCCAATAGCAAAAAGCCATACATATCAAGAATTTCTTTAAATTTATACTTAGTAAGGAAAATAACATTTTCCATGTCTAGGTATGTAAAGAAAAGAAGAGGATATAGAATTTATGAATGAAAACTATTATTTATTTTGATTACTTAGAATTAAAAACTAATGAAGCTTAAAAAGAGAAGATATACACATCTACTACACATGCAAAAGTGTTTAATGAAAGTTCTGATTATTTTTTTGCCTGCATAAATAATCCCAGATAAGGTAATATACCAGCACCCTGAAACAAAAACGATCCAAAACAGATTCTTCATTGCTAAAGACTTCTTGGAAATGATTATCATTGGTAATGGCTATAGATAATTTTTGATAAAGAGCAAATATTTCTAGGTCCTGGTATCTGTCAATCATTAGGTACAGTGCAATACAAATATATTGTAATAAATTTTAAAAATTAGAATTATGGATCAGTTTTTGGCATTTCTTTGGAAGTCAAAATGCCATGTGTTGGAATGCCCTACCCCCAACTGAATACCTAAGCTTTCACTTCTCATTTAAGGGTGATTGCTGGAGGCAGCTGAGGGTAGGCATATTGAATTGGCTAACTAAGAATTACTTCTACTGTGAGGGGTGATATGTGAGCAAAGCAAATCCTTAGAACTCAAAAAGTCAGACTTTTGAATGGGCTACAAACTGCTTTATATGATAACTTGAAGCCCATTAAGAACATGAACTGAAATCTGCTCTGGTAGATATCTTAGATTGAAAAACATCATTAATGGCAAAGATTTCTTTTCATATATTTTTCTGGGTGAGCCAAAATATTGACTTATTTTAGAAAATTTCAAATTAAGGATGGAAATTATTTCTAGGAGATCAATCCATTCTTCCAATTTAATTATTCTTCTGCCATAGGAATTCTTTCAAATTAATCTTCTATTCAAACTTCAGAATTAAAAATGTCTAATGAAAGTACTGTTGAGTTTCGGGGGCGAGACAAGAAAGTACCTCCAAATTGAAAACACTTGGACCCCAAAATAACTGTAATTTCCTGAAGGTCCTCCTTGTTCAAGACTACTAATGATATTACTGATGATGGGGAAGTGGGAATGATACTGGAAAATCTCACTACTGACCCCAGAAGTGTTAAAATTCAGACTTTTTTTTTCACATGCCTGTAAAGTTCACAGATTAAATTTTTCCTGGAGATAAAGTAAGTTACTTAAGGACAGACTGAATGACAAAGGCCTAGGCAAGAATGCCTGAGGGAAAGAGATAAGGGAAAAGAGACATAAGAAACAACTGGGCTTCAACCAAATGAGTCCAACATGGAGGTGAATTTGGGCCAAACTTTTATAGTTCTGCCTACTTCCTCTGCAGGGAAGAATCAGGAAAAAGCAGGTTTAGGGTAACCCATCCCTCTCTAGGAGACTGGAATTAAGTTCACACTTAAGACTGAAAATCAAGAAGCTGAAGGAGCAGTGGAGGGATGGCTAAGATTGCTCTTATCTTGGTTAATTTACATTTAAGAATGAAATGACATTGAACAATTGGAGGGAATTTACATCTGAGAGGAGCTTATGCAGAATAATTTGGGTGGAAAGAAGTCCTCAAAGGGACAAATATTAAAAAAGAAACAAGACAAATATTTCTCCTTCCACATTACTATGAAAGAGAATAAGTGCAGATTGTGTTTGAGAACAAAAGGAAATTCTAGTATGCTAAGAAGTAAGAAGAGACTCAGGTTAGTTTTGCACATTTGTATATAGGTAAGACATATGTACTTTGAAATGAGTATCCAATAAAAAAGCCGAAATGATGAACCTTTAAAATTCATAGGAGTAGAGGGTCTTGGAATCCAAAATGTCCTCTCTTTATAGCCCCTTGTCACACTGACTATTAGGGCAGTTTATAGTTTCCGTCAAGGCTATATTTTATAAAGCTCCTGGAATTTCCTCAACTAAGGGAAACACCCTATATCTGAGGGTTCAGATTAGAAGTAAATAACTGAGTATCAGGAATTAATGGGATATGGTTTTTGGAAAATAAAATGAATGAGTTTATAGGAAATTTGGAATTCAGGATCTTGAGATGTATTTTAGTATAGAATCTTTCAGAGCAGAACCTTCAGGACCTATAGAAAAGAAAGGAGAAAATATAAGATTTCTGGGAGTAGACATTTTCAGAAAGAAGAGACTTTACTAACATTGAGTTTCATACCTGGGAGTTGCCAAGGAGACAAAATAAAAAAGGTGGTAAGTGTAGTGTTCACAGAAGAGGGAACCTCAGAGGAAGCCAGAAAAGGTCACTCTTCCAGTGGCTATGGAAACACTTCATGTTATAGGTGGAGGAGTTCAGAGAACAGAATTCATTTTCCTGGGGAAGGGACGTTTTAGCATAAATATTAGATGAGGAATGGCTCACACAATATTGAATGTATGAGCCTGAAGGAAATTGAAATTCAGCATCATCAGCTGTAGAAATTGCAAGTTTCAAACTGGGAGAATTTGAGAAGAGACAGTGGGACCATGTACATGATTTGGAAATGGAAATTTTGAAAAACAGCAGAACTTGAGAACACAATGTCAAGCCTGGAATTGCCATGGGGACAAAACTAACACTGTCATTAGAAAAGCAATAGGGGAGAAAATGTTAGATCTTGCAGTCTTGGAAAACAGGATATGAGACAGGTGGTAGGATTCAAAGTACATTAATCATTGGCTTTGGGAGGGATCGTAGAGGGAAAAGGTTTTATTTTCAGATTAAAACAGTGTGGGTTTGATGTAGGAGTCAATTTTTACTAATTTAAGATATTTGAATGTAGATTTAATCAAAAATATTATTCAGCAAATTCAAAATGATATTTATTGTACACCCATGGTGTATAAGAAAAATAAAAAAGAGAAATTAGAAAAGCCTGGAACTCAAAAGCTTCTTTAATCAATCATAATTACAAAAGTTTGACTGAGACTATTATAATTATTTTTGATTAACTAAGAATATCCAGAAACTCACCACCTCTTCATACCTAACAAAATGCAGCTCCATATATTTCTTTCTTTAATAAAGGCTCTTGTTTTTGATACAAATAATAAAAATTAATATCAAGTAAGTTTGGACAAAAAGCATTGATGGTCAATATAGAGAAGATATTAGAGAAATGTCTTTTATTTCAAAATCATAATAATTTTTAAGAACCACATGCATTTTAGTTATGACCAATTCAATTAAAAACTTGAAAGAAAGAATACCTTGACCTAATTTAGCATGTTGTGACTTTAACATGAGAAATGTCATATCTTGATTGGTCCTTAGAACACTCATGACTTAGACTTCAGTTAGTCTTTATGGGGAAGTTGTTCATGTCATGGATACAGGGTATCTGAGCTAGGTGACCAGTCCTGCCTCCAAAGGTTCCCATAGGGAACAGAAATTGAAGTCGGATTATATTACCATGGAGGACATTTAGAACCTAAAACATTTTATAACAATGGACATCTGTAGTCCAGAATTTGGAACTTTTTTTTAGACTGTAGCCTCTGAAATTTCTGTATTGAGAGACACTAAACCAGATAAGGTTTATGCTATTCCTTCCCATCCCATAATTTTCTTTCTTTTCCTGTAGTCCTAATTCTTCATACAGAAAATGATTAATATTTGACATGCTAAATACAAAAATATATATATATATATATATATGTATAATGTTTACTAGATTGTTTGCTGCTGAGAGTAGGGGCATGGGAAAAGAGGGTGGAAGGAAATTATGTAACTTTTAAATATGCATTTACATGCATGTTGAAAAACTTTCATAACAATGTAACTGGAAAAATAAATTGAAATATGAATTAAGAAATAGTCATATTGATGTAGGGGATGATGAAGAGAATTTGAATGTTAGAAAAATAATTTGGGTGGATATGTAAATTGACTCTTGAGATGTAAATTGACTTGAAGTAGGGAATTATGATTGTAACAGAAAATTGTAATCTTGGGTATGGACCCTCCCCATTTTTAAAGTACTATTGTTTAATGTAAAATTTGTATCCTGATCTCCTTGGCCTTTACCCTCTACCTAATTCTGGGTCCAGTATAAGAGAAGGGAGTTCCCCTTTTGCCCTCTGGAAGAGTAGCAAGATATAAAAACCTGAGTTGGACCCTGGTTCAGGGCCAACTCAGTCTTCTCTGACCACAGCCCAGCCAAGACTGCTTGGCTGTTCTCTCTCTGTCTCTCTGTCTCTCTGTCTCTCTGTCTCTCTGTCTCTCTGTCTCTCTCTCTGTCTCTCTCTCTCTCTCTCCCTTCGTATGTCTTGTAACCTTTTTAATAAACTTTTGTTTTATTTCTACCCATGCTTTCCCAGGCTGAATAACGATTTCTCATAGGCAGAACCAAACTCAACTAGCCAGCGGCTACAATATGAAATACGTTCTAAATCATAAGTGATTAATGATTTATCACTAGTGATTAAAGCAACTCTGATGTACTACTTCAAATCAAATATGGCAGGAAAGGTGTATCATAAGTATTTCTGGAATGTGGAAAAATAGGGATACTAATGCATTGTTGGTGGGGTTGTGAACTGATCCAATGATTCTGTATAAAAATTTGGAACTATTCCCAAAGGAAAATAAAACTGTACAAACCCAACAATACTACTACTCGGTCTGTATCCCAAAGATGACAAAGAAAAAGTAAAAAAAAAACGTATTTATACAAAAATATTTATAGAAATATTTTTTGTAGTGGTGGCATATTGGAAATCAGTTTGGAGAATGGATGGTTTGAGAAAAATTTTGGAAGACTTACATGAACTATTACAAAGTGAAGTAAAAAGAACCAGAACATTATACCCAGAACAATATTATAAGGTTTATCTACTTTCAAAGATTTAACTATTCTAATCAATACAATGATCTAAGATAATTACAAAGGAATCATGATGAAAAACAAATGCTAACTGACTTCAGAGGGAGAACAGATGACCTCTGAATCCAGATTGTAGTATACTTTTTTCACTTTATGTTTCTTACTTTTTATTGTTTCCTTATTTTATTTGTGCAAAATGGCCAATATGGAAATTTATTTTGCATCACTTCACATGCATAATTAATATCATATTGCTTGCCTTCTAAAATGGGTTAGGGAAAGATGGTAAGAAAGAGAGAATATGGAACCTCCCCCAAATTTAAAGAATATTAAAATAATTAATTTTTTTAAATTAAAAAAATAAATTAGAGTGTCTTAGAAACTATTTTATGTGATAGTTGAGAGGGTTCTAAGAACATAAATCACTTGCTCTCAACTGGGTCTGAGTGTGGAAAATCTCATAATTGTTACCTCTAGTTTTAGTTCATTGGAAAACAAGTAGATCAAATCAGTCAATGCTAAATAAAATTAATTGCACATATATCCTTGAAGGCCAAATACTGAAGTTAAAGCATCAAAACATTGGTCACCTGTTAAGAAAATGGGATTCATTGGTAAAGATTGAGGGCAAAAGGAAAAGTAGATAACAAAGAAAGAAGTGGATTGATTGTGTCCTGGGGCCAGGGAACATAATTTGAACAGACTTTGAGGAAGAGAAGAAAATTGCAGGGAACATCTTGGAATGCTTAGGCCATGTATTCATGAAGAGTCAAACAGGACAACTGAACAATAAATATTTTCAATAGATTCAAGTTTTGGGGAACTCTAATTTCAAAAATTAGAATGTAGATTATTTGTAGAGATGATTTTATATTCCAATTATTATTGGAAAATTGGAAGTTATTCCAATAGTAAATATATTTTGCCTAAGTGATGCATGTTAGAAACAAAAAGGAAAGAATTAAAACAAAAAAGCCCACAGACATAAAAATAAGATTCCAGGAAATTTTATCGAGTTTACTATGTATATTTTGCCTAGTCAAAAAAAGTTTGCATATGTACCTTTCCTAAGTAAAAAACACTATTTCAATTACTATTAAAAATTATCTTTAGAAGTTTTGGACACAAAAGTATTCATTATAGTAAACTTTATTGGAAGAAGACTTTCATTTAAATTGCATCATATTGTCAAATTAAAGTATTGTATAATAATGATCCAAATTAGGAAAATTAAAATAAGAATTTGATAGGTTCATGATCTAGCTATAGATCCAAAAGTCAAATATCTTCCCTACAACACTAAAGGTTGAGTCTTCCAGGTACCTTTCATGTAGGAATTTTCAAAGCAGTGAAGAACAATGATTGAGAATATCTGAACTTAGAATTAAGTGCTACTCCTAAAAGTCCTAATGAGAACTTGAAGGAATAGCCAGAATAGGTGATCATGTAGAATACTGGAACTCAGTGAAGATGGGCTTGATTGAACTTTAAATTCAGAATCCTAAGTTTGACGGAGCTGTGGAATCTATAATGGCATAGTTCAGAGAGACTAAAAGTGGGAGAGTGGGAGAGGTATGAAACTGAAAATTGGAATAGACAAAAATAGGTAGGTTTTATTTCATTGCATGGTATCCAGTGAAATAAAAATCCTCAAAATTATAACACCTACATATCTACTCAAATACAGTTCCATACATTTCTTGTTTTAATAAATATGGTAGCTTCTATTGCTATTAATTAAAATGAATATCATTAATTGTTTTGGCAAGAAACCATGATATGAATTAAAGAGAGGTTATTATGGGGAATATTTATATTTTAAAATAATCACATTGGTAAGACATAGCTACATTATAATTTAATTCATTTAATAAAAATAAAAAAATAATTTAATGTGATATGACATTTTTAAAAAAAGGTCCTTTCTTGTATGGTTCCTAGATCTAAAAAGGACAAAGTTTCTATGAACTTTTCACTTGAGAATGTTGGAAATAGCTGACAGCTCTGGATGTAGTAATATATAAAAGAAACAAGAAGTGAGGGTATTAGATATTAGAGTGCACCTCAAAAACTGTATAAGCTTGATGGAAGTTTTGATTCCAGAATCTCAAACTTGATTCTCCTATAAATCTTTGTGCAAGTAAAACAAAAGAGATGGTGCTTTCATAAAATCCCTTTGCTGTCTGTTTGTGTGTATGTGTGTGTGTGTGTGTGTGTGTGTGTGTGTGTGTATGCAAAGGGATTTTATGAAAGTACCATTTATTTTTTTTTACTACTTCAAAAAGCCTTCAATGACTTAAAGACCTACACATCAAAACAAGTGACATTCCTTTGTTTTCCTTGTTGGGTAAAGTCTGTTATTAATTTTACTATTCTTTCTAAGGGATGTATGGACTTTCCCTACAAAATGCAACCTTCAATAACATGAGAACTGATAATGATCAAGACCTGTGTTTCAAAATCAGTATATTAATGATTGTGTAGAACATTATGATCATTGAGGACAATGCAAGGGGTTGTGAGGGAAATTTTAAATTCAGAATTGTTAGTTGATTCAACTGTATAAACTCTAATATCATTGTTCAGGGGGTCTAGAAATGGAAAAGTAGGAGATAATCAGGAACTGAGAGTGGAAAAAGTCAGATCTGTTTTGTTCAAATAAAACCACAAAAGAAACTTAAAAATGAATAAAAATACCAAACCAATATAGGTATTTTACATATTTTAGAACACGTAAATTTCCATATTAGGATCTCCACTCTATGAAGGTCCTTGGGAATTTGCCTAGGCTTCTAGGTATCCTGAAAGCAGACAAGTTGGTGATAGTCTGGAGCTTGGAACAGAATCATTCCCAGAATTTAATGAAGTCTTGCCTTTGATTAGAACAATTAGGAATGGATTGTGAAGTTAAGAGTTCTTGAACAAGTCTTTGACTTGGAACATAGAATATCTGAGCTTGCTGAAAATATACAGTCCTGAATTGATTGTGTCCAATCTGATATTCTTCAATTTGGAATTAATATTTCTGATTTACATATTTCCAATAAAAAATTAGTCTCATAATTTTTAACTTATAGTTATAAATTTCTCAGTGTAAAAATTCCAGTCTGCTATGTAAGGCCTGTCTGCTATATCTAAAATGCTGACTTGGTTTGTGTAATACTGCTTAGAAAACTCAATGATAGCACCAATGAATTCCTTTTGTTGGATCAAAAAAAACACAAGATAAGGGATATCTTGGATGTGGATAGAGGAATTCTATTGTTATTTGCAAACATTTACTCTTCAATCTAAGTGGGATTCTTGTCAATAAGAATTTGAAGTAAATATTGTAAGATATGAAAGGATCATATTATAAAACCATGTCATCTATGGCAAATCCCATTGATTACTTAACACAATTTTTATTATTCTTTGTCCTTTCTGTATAAAATGCCCCCAGAATTTTGTATCAGGGTTGACACTCATAAGGATTCCATCCAACCCTGGATTTTTGATAAGATCCTAGAGAATAAAACTTCATTTATAAAACTAACCATATTATTTCATTTTTAGCCTAAGAAAATTATGGTTAACAATTGTGGCTATAATCCTGAACTAGACAATCCTGAAATCCTGAGATAGATGAATCAAAAGACTGATTTTTTAAATATCATTTCTTGATTTCTATAAAATGCCTATTGAGCTGCAGGGTATCCAAAAAAATCAAATATAAAAGTAGATCTGTTTCTGAGAGAATGGGAGATATTTAAAGGTTAAAAAGGAAAGTTCTCTAAAGAAATAAATGAAAATGGAGAAGAGATACTTTTAAGTATAGGAGGAACCATGAAAAATAGGAGAGATTGAGGAGAGGCTCTAGAAGAAGGTACTCCAGATAAAATACCAAATGTCAGGACAGAAGTGTTACCCAATTTCCAGATGCCTGAGCTGTGGTGGCTTTGAGCATCTAATACAATCTGAGGAATGGTCTTCAAATGCTAAATGCTATAAAACTCATGGTTTACTTTAAAGATATTCTGAGATGTAAATAATATATTCCACTTCCAGTTAATTAATATATAGCATGCTAAGTACTTAAAAGGAAAATTGGTTTCTTTTAAAACTTTGTAGGGGCAGCTATGTGGTACAGTGGATAGAGCACAAGCCCTGGAGTCAGAAGTACCTGAGTTCAAATCCAGACTCAGACACTTAATAATTACCTAGCTGTATGACCTTGGGCAAGCCACCTAACCCCATTTGCTTTGCAAAAACCTAAAAAATTAAAAAAAATTAAAAAAAAACTTTGTAATAAGATCATTTTAATCATGATTCAATTTAAAAAAGCTAAAATTTTACCTATATATGCTATTGATGTTGGGGAAATGTCCCCAGTAAAAGGGAAAGTCAAAGACCAGGTTCCTTTGTGGTAAAAAAAGCCACATTTTGGGCAAAAAAGGTTTAAATTTTAATTCACAAATTTCACAGAGGTTTAAAGGTTACTACAAAGTGCTCACAGTTTACTAAAAAGTCACAAAGGCTGATAGCAAAGATATTTAAGAAAGGGAAAAGAGGAAAAAAGAAGGGAAGGGAAGAGAATAGTCATAGATGTGATTAGGCTTAGTCCCATTTGGATCACCTATGGAGGAGGGGTTAAGTCTGACTTTTGATGTTTGTTCTTTATTCTTTTTTTTTTAGTTTTTGCAAGGCAGTGGGGTTAAGTGATATGCACAAGGTCACACAGCTAGGTAATTAGCATATTTCTGAATGCAGATTTGAACTCAGGTCTTCCTGACTCCAGGTCCAGTGCTCTCTCCACTGCACCAGTGGCTGCCCCCATTCTTTATTCTTGAAGAAGAACCTGACATCAAGGAGCTGAGACTATGACAAGCACATGAATTGGACTTGAGTGACTCTAGAAGAAGGGATGCAGATAACCCAGACAAAACAGCAAATGTCAGGAAAAAAGTGCTCCCCAATTTAAAAAAAATGAGGAACACTGGGCTAAGTCACAAAACTCATTTTCTTTTCTGGAGCCATCTAGGGCCAGTGAGAGAATAGGAGAGATCAGGACAACTGGAGATGACCTTGGATTTGAGGCAATTAGGGTTAAGTGACTTGTCCAAAGTAACACAGCTAAAAAGTATCTGAGGACAGATTTGAACTTGGTCCTCTTGACTCCAGGGTTGATGTTCTACTTTTATGGGAAGTTCAGAACACCTCCTGTGCAGGGAGGGGTCAAATGAGGGGAATCAAGGATTGATCCCCTGGTACCTGACTTTTTCCTAAAATAAGATTGAAATCCAGATTGTTGGAGAATTTGTAGAATCTATGGGCTGAGGTTGCTTTCTATTATTTTGTTGAATTTACATTTGAGAAGGGAGGTAGAATGAACAAAGGAGAGGAGAGAAGAGGCCCTCAGAAAATACCAGTTCCTTATTATTAAAGGATAAGACAATTTTTTTTCTCCAGGACTAGAAGGGTCTGACTTTAGAATTCACAATCCCAATCTCTTGGGACCTTGACTACTGTAGATTCCCAGGTCCTGGCAAGCATCTATGCTGTTGGGATCTTGGAGCTGAGAATGTCGAATTTCCAGCTATGGCATAAATTCTGCCTTGGAAGGTTCAGATTTGGAGTGAAAAATTTAGGTAATCTATGATTTGTGGAATGGCTTGTAGCCCTTAGGTTTTACTAGCTTAAAAAATTTGGAAATTAAATGTTATCAGTTTACTGAGAGTGTTGAATCTGCCAGGCCAGAATCATCAGGGTCTGTAGAAGAGAAAAGGGTAGATGGATGGGGTCTGGGAAGGGACATTTTCAGAAACAGGAGGATTTGGAGAGAGAGAGAGAGGGAGAGAGAGAGAGAGAGAGAGAGAGAGAGAGAGAGAGAGAGAGAGAGAGAGAGTTTGCCATGGAGATGAAAATGATGGAGCTAGCAGTGTCCACTGAAGAAGGAAGAAGGGAATTCATAGCAAAGAGAGCTCTTGGGGAGAAAATATAAAATTTTACAATATCCTGGAAAATAAGTCATATTATCTGTTGGGTGATGAAGAGAATAGAAATCATCGGCTATGGAAGGGGCATCCCAGTGGAAAAAATCTTAAAAAACTCACAAGGATTTATTTTATATACATACATACATACATACATACATATACATATATATATATGTGTGTGTGCATACATATATATTTATATACACACACACATATATATATATATATATATGAATAATGTAAAAAACAAATATTGGTCATTTTGAGAACAAGTAGGTAGAAATTTTGTAGATCATTCAATTGCTCAAAAATAATTTTATTTTGTGTTAGTAATGTATAAGAAAATAATGAAACTAAAACAAAACAATACCAAAAAGCCTTTCTATCTTCAAGCAGATGTTTCACAGATTTTACTAAACTTATTGTCAACGTTTTGGATAGCCAATCACCCATTGCCTAAATCAAGAATCACTACACAGTTCAAGAAATTCAGTTCCATATATTTCTTTCTTTATTAAAGAATATGATTTTTATGCATATTAATAAAAAAGGACAATCTTGAATTTTTTTGGCAGGAACATATTGCTCGAAATATAAAGAATTTATAAGGGGAAAGACTTCTATTTTAAAATCATTATATAGCTTTAGAAACAAAAATATCTTGTCTTGGATGGTCCCAAAAACACTACAGTTGAGGCTTCCAGGTATCCTTCATATGGCAATTTTGAAGTTCTTCATTAGTGGGATATATGCTGTTGTAGGAAAAAAAGAAATATTTCCTCAAAATGTAAAAAAGGGACAGTGGAAAATTAAGCCAGAATATGGAATCATGGAGATCACTTAGAATCTAGAACATTTAAGAGTGTTGAATTGAATACTCTTGAATGTGGAACCATTTTAGGCTCTCAATTTTGCAGCATTCATTGTAAGAGACATTAGAAGAGACAAAATGGTAGATATAGGGCAATGGATAAAGTCATGGTACTAGATGTGAGCAGAACCTTAGTCCAAATATGGCCTCAGATATTTATTATCTTAGTGACCCTGCACAAGTCCCTTCACCCTTTATGTCTACAAAAATAAAAAAAACCAAAAAACTGTTAGATAATGGAAATGGCTGAAAATGGAATGAATCAAAAGAGAACTCAACAGAATGGTACACCTGAGAGGAGTCAAGGATAAAAGAAAGAGAAAATTAGGATTACTTGGAAGATACTGGATCATAAATGATGGAATTTATGAGATCAGACCTGCCATATTCTAAAAACTTAAATACACCAAACATGTTAGGGTCCTGAGGACAAATTAAAGTGTATCAATGTAAAGTATATCAATGTGATAGAATACTACATTCTGTCTTGCTTGCAGGACTTGCATGGCTGGGTGCTGAGTGATGTGTACCGACCCAGGAGAACACTGTAAATATTAAGGGCAACACTGTGACATGATCAACTATGATGGACTCAAATTTTCTTAGTTCTTCAGTGATCTAGAACACTTCATAAAAACTTGAGATGGAAAAGGCCATCCACATCCAGAGAAAAAACTATGGACTCTGAATACAGACTGATAAATACTTTGATCCCTTTTAGAACTTCTTTCACCTTTTTTCCTTCTATCTCATGTTTTTTTTTCTCCTTTAATTCTAATTCCTCTTTCTTTTTTTAATTTAAATTTATTTTTATTAAAGATTTATTTGAGTTTTACATTTTTCCCCCAATCTTGCTTCCCTCTCCCCTCCCCCCCCCCCCACAGAATGCACTCTATCAGTCTTTACTTTGTTTCCATGTTGTACTTTGATCCAAATTGGGTGTGATGAAAGAGAAATCATGTCTTTAAAGAGAAGCCTAAGAGGTAACAAGATCAGACAATAAGCTATCTGTTGTTTTTTTTTCTAAATTAAAGGGAATAGTCCTTGTACTTTGTTCAAACTCCACAGCTCCTTATCTGGATACAGCTGGAACTTTCCTTTGCAGACAGCCCAAAATTGTTCCTGATTGTTGCACTGATGGAATGAGCAAGTCCTTCAAGCTTGAACATAACTCCCATGTTGCTGTTAGGGTGTACAGTGTTTTTCTGGTTCTGCTCATCTCACTCAGCATCAGTTCATGCAAATCCCTCCAGGTTTCCCTGAAATCCCGTCCCTCCTGGGTTCTAATAGAACAATAGTGTTCCATGCCATACATATACCACAGTTTGCTAAGCCATTCCCCAATTGAAGGACATTTACTGGATTTCCAATTCTTTGCCACCACAAACAGGGCCGCTATAAATATTTTTGTACAAGTAATGTTTTTACCCTTTTTCCTCATCTCTTCAGGGTATAGACCCAGTAGTGGTATTGATGGGTCAAAGGGTATTTACATTGTTGTTGTCCATTGGTCATAGTTCCAAATAGCTCTCCAGAAGGGTCGGATGAGTTCACAGCTCCACCAACAGTGTAATAGTGTCCCAGATTTCTCACATCCCTTCCAACAATGATCATTATCCTTCCTGGTCATACTGGCCAATCTGAGAGGTGTGAGGTGGTACCTCAGGGAAGCTTTAATTTCCATTTCTCTAATAGTTAATGATTTAGAACATTTTTTCATATGGCTATGGATTACTTTGATCTCCTCATCTGTAAATTGCCTTTGCATATCCTTTGACTAATTGTCAATTGGGGAATGGCTTTTTGTTTTAAAAATATGACTCAGTTCTCTGTATATTTTAGAAATGAGTCCTTTATCAGAATCATTAGTTGTAAAGATCATTTCCCAATTTACTACATTTCTTTTGATCTTGCTTATATTAGTATTATCTGTACAAAAGCTTTTTAATTTAATGTAATCGAAATCATCTAATTGGTTTTTGGTGATGTTCTCCAACTCTTACTTAGTCATAAACTGTTCCCTTTTCCATAGATCTGACAGGTAGACTAGTCCTTGATCTTCTAATTTGCTTATAGTATTGTTTTTTATGTCTATGTCCTGTAACCATTTGGATCTTATCTTGGTAAAGGGTGTGAGGTGTTGGTCTAATCTAAGTTTCTTCCATACTAACTTACAATTTTCCCAGCAATTTTTATCAAAGAGGGAGTTTTTATCCCAATGGCCAGACTCTTTGGGTTTATCAAACAGCAGATTACTATAATCATCTCCTGCTTTTACACCTAGTCTATTCCACTGGTCCATCATTCTATTTCTTAGCCAATAAAAAACAGTTTTGATGACTGATGCTTTAAAATATAATTTTAGATCTGGTAGGGGTAAGCCACCTTCTTTTGCACTTTTTTTCATTAAGCTCCTGGCAATTGTTGACTTTTTATTTCTCCATATGAATTTACTTACATTTTTTTCTAACTCGTTAAAGTAATTTTTTGGAATTGTAATTGGTAGGGCACTAAACAGATAGTTTAGTTTTGGTAGAATTGTCATTTTTATTATAGTAGCTCTACCTATCCATGAGCAGTTGATATTCGCCCAGTTATTTAAATCTGATTTAATTTGTGTGAGAAGTGTTTTATAATTGTTTTCAAAAAGATTCTGAATCTGTCTTGGCAAATAGACTCCCAAATATTTTATATTGTCTGAGGTTACTTTGAATGGGATTTCTCTTTCTAGCTCTTCCTGTTGTTTCTCGCTAGACATATATAGAAAAGATGAGGATTTATGAGGGTTTATTTTATAACCTGCAACTTTGCTAAAATTGCTAATTGTTTCCAGTTGTTTTTTAGATGATTTCTTGGGATTCTCTAGGTAGACCATCACGTCATCTGCAAAGAGTGAGAGTCTCATCTCTTCCTTCCCAATTCTAATTCCTTTAATTTCTTTTTCTTCTCTAATTGCTGATGCTAACATTTCTAATACAATATTGAATAGTAGTGATGATAATGGGCACCCTTGTTTCACCCCTGATCTTATTGGGAATGCCTCTAGCCTCTCCCCATTGAATATAATGCTTGTTGATTGTTTCAGATAGATACTGCTATCTAATTCCTCTTTCACAACATGTCTAATATGGAAATATATTAAAAACAAATGTACAAGTACAATGTATCTTCTATTGTTAGCTACCATGGAGAAAGAACAAGGAAGGTAGAGTTGTAGAAAAATATTAAAATGAAAATCGATGGACTCTGTATACAGACCAAAACAAGCTATGTTCACATTTTAGAACTTCTTTTTCTCTCTTTCTCATGTTTTGGACTCTTTGTTCTATTTTTTCTTTCACAGAATGAAGAATGTGAAAATATGATAAACACTAGAGTACAAGTGCAACAGATAATTGTTTTACTCACTATCATGAGAGGGGGAAGGGAAGAGAAAGTTGGAGAAAAATGTGTAACCCAAAAGCTTAACAAAAAAAGAAAGTTGAAAACTATCTTTGCACATAAATAAAATATCATGAAAAATAAGTTTCCCTCAAAGCCCACACAATTGTTCTCCTGCATCATAATGTATAGTTAGAGGAAAAAGTAGTGAAAAGGGTGGAAGGTTAGGCTGAATTGGGCCTCGCCTCTTATTATAAAGGGTTGAATACATACTCCTAGTGTATGCAAGAAGACCATGCATGGTTACTCAAAAAATTTTTTTAGAACTTTATTTATATCCTTTTTTATTGTTTAAATGTGTGAGATATTTTCTAAATAATATTATTAATTAAAACTGACTGAAAGACAGATCTCCTATGGAAAATCTAAAATTTCCTTATTGCTGCATTTCCTTCAACACCTGCCAATGTTTTAGCCAACAACTTGTCAACACAAACTCTTGATTTAATGATAATTTCCATCATGAGCCCCCTTCTAGACCACAGAATTAATGTTCACAGGATCCTCCCATATTTGATATAGGGAAATTTTTAAGGTACTTGCCCAGGGCATCACAACATTTAGGTGTCTGGTGTCCCATTTGAACTCCAGTTCTCCTAACTTTAGTGCTGATGCTTTGATCCATTGTCCCCAATCTCCCTATTTCTCTGGTTTAATATCTTTCCATACTGACATTCCAGATGTTAGTCATAAAAGCCCAGATTCTGGATTAGAGATATCCAATAGGATCAGATGTTCTAGGTTCTAGGTGCCCTCCCTATTTGTAAAATCTGGCTTCAGATTCCATTCCATATTGGTACTTTGAGAGACAATATTGAACTCCTAGCTCAGACTTCTGAATCCATGTTATCAACAATTTCCAGCACTCCCTCAAGAAGAGTCCAATGAAAGTTCAACCCTGAATGATCTAGGAAGCATTCAAGAAATGATAAGTTTTATTTTAAAATCATATGATACTAAATTGTGTCAAGGTGTTCTTTTTTTAAAAATTAACTTGATTATGACCAAAATATATGTGGGTCTTAGCAATATGTTATTGAAACAAAACATTTCCGTAATAACTTCTTTATACTGAGTTTCCTTGTTTTATTAAAAAATGTTATTCATTTTTGTTAAAAATAATAAAATCTAAAGTCTTTACTACAGAAAGAAATACATGAAACTGCATTTGTTTAGTTATACAGGAGTTGTGGGATTTTTTAACAAATCAAAAAAATGAGAGTTATATCATCAAAGCTTTCTGGAACTATAATTGATTAGAGAAGCTTTTACATTTGGGGTTTTTCCAATTTCGTTGTTTTTCTTATAAATCACTGATGCATAATAAAAAATTATATTGGAATAACTGAATGATCTCCTTGGATAAATCTACATTCTTATGAATTCAATTTTGGCCCATACTATACACATATGAAAATAAGTTCTTACCATTTTTTATGTTTTCCTCTCTAAGATCCCTTCTCCTGCAAATGATTAAAGTATTTTGAATCGTTCTACCTGTTGCATATCCAGTTTTGCAAGACACTTCAAGATCTGACATTTTCTGCTCTGTTTTTTTTTTTTTTTTTTTAGGTTTTTGCAAGGCAAATGGGGTTAAGTGGCTTGTCCAAAGTCATACAGCTAGGTAATTATTAAGTGTCTGAGGCTGGATTTGAACTCAAGTACTCCTGATTCCAGGGCCAGTGCTCTATCCACTGCACCACCTAGCCACCCCTCTGTTGTTTTTCTAATGATACTGTTAGTTCCTTTTCTTTTGTTCCTATGACAAATCCCAGGCCTGACCCTCTATGTGCTCAAATCTTGCTGTTTCTGAAATGGTCCATTCCCAGACCCCATACATTTCTCCCTCTCTGTTCTCTAGGCCCTCACAATTCTGGGCTGACAGATTTGGAAGTCTCATCCAGCTGATTATTCTGAATTTAAAATTTCTTTTAAACTTGTGTACTCTAGTCAGCTAGGTGGCACAGTGGATAGAGCAGCAGCCCTGGAGTCAGGAGTACCTGAGTTCAAATCCGGCTTCAGACAGTTAATAATTACCTACCTGTTTGGCCTTGGCCAAGCCACTTAACCCCATTGCCTTGCAAAAAATAAAATAAACAAAAAAGAAACCTGTGTATTCTATTTTCCATGAGTCATTCTTCTAATATTCTTTCGAAACTATACTGTCAGCATCAGGACAGTTAGACATAGGACTTATCTCTTAGCTAGGACATTCTCTATTCTCAGCTTTAGGACCCCTCCAAAATATATCATTGAAAGGTCACAGGAAGCAAAGTTGTTCAGTTCTCCAAGGGGCTATCAAAAACTAAAACTTTGCATTTGAAAACTATATACTGATTGGGTGTTTTAAAGGTTATTCTTTCCCTTTTTTATTTCATAATTATTACAATGAACATATACTTTATATATGTGAATTTCCAAAGCACTTTCTAGTCTTTGCCATGCAAAACATTCATTTTATTGCCATAATTTGTTTGCATTCATATTCCATAATAGTAACAGCAAAAAGTCAATGTGATTGACTGTATTCTTTTCTTTTTTTTTAGGTTTTTGCAAGGCAAATGGTGTTAAGTGGCTTGCCCAAGGCCACACAGCTAACTAATTATTAAGTGTCTTAGACTGGATTTGAACCCAGGTACTCCTGACTCCAGGACTGGTGCTTTATCCACTGTGCCACCTAGCCACCCTGACTGTATTATTCTGACCTTTTCTTCCAATGTACAATGACACAATGTTTTACACAAAAAGGCCAAAGATTTGTGCATGTATACTATTTATTTTAATTTACTTACTTTGTGCTAGATTTTTTAAAATTATGCATATTTATAACCTTTTTTTTTTAGTTTTTTTGCAAAGCAAATGGAGTTAAGTGGCTTTCCCAAGGCCACACAGCTAGGTAATTATTAATTGTCTGAAACCGGATTTGAAACCAGGTACTCCTGACTCCAGGGCCGGTGCTTTATCCACTACACCACCTAGCCAAGCCTATTTATAAGCTTCTTAAACTCAGTTGTATCACCAAATTGTTCTGCATTTTTTATATTCAGAAGGAAAAATAGATTCAAAGAAAGAATATTATTATGTAATATTTTTAGTAAAACCTGTACATATAAAATTACAGTTTAACATATTTTAGTCCAAAATTCCAATAGCTAATATTTTTGCTTTCACTTTCCCCAGGCCTTTGGAGAATAACACTTTAGTATTTCATTATGTTTTTAAATTTCTTTCAAATATACCTAATGAACTGTATTAGAAACATAATTATAATATTTCCAAAAAAATAGTAATATCAGAAGCATTCTTGACCAAAAGAACACCTCCAGGGAATGACATTTCTTTTGGTGTCAAAGTGTTTTCAGTTAAGAGTGTTTTTTTTGTTTTACATAAAATAATAATTTGACCTTAGTTTTTTAACTGTTTCATTGTAAATGGCTGATTTCTATTACATTGTACAGAACAACTTATGATTCTCATTATCAGGATATATTAGCCTTGTTTACTATCAGACTTTGTGAATTATACCAAGGATTTTATTTGCCGTTACTTTTTAATTCAAAAATATTCTACATTCATTATCCGCTGTAACCATATAAATGATCTTCATTATAAAAACAGAATCTTCATCAAATTACATTTAATAAGAGGGCTTTAATATTACCATGTCTGAGGAGAATTTAGCTTTCAAATATTATCAACAGTTTCCTCAAAACTTTTTTGTCCTTGGGGTGGCTAGGTGCACAGTGGATAGAGCACCAGCCCTGGAGTCAGGAGTACCTGAGCTCAAATCTGGCCTCAGACACTTAATAATTACCTAGTTGTGTGGCCTTGGGCAAGCCACTTAACCCCATTTGCCTTGCAAAAAAGAAACAAAACTTGTGTCTTTGTGGAGTAAGATGTGACTTTTACTTTAACATGGATGAAATATAAAATTAATTTATCTAAATAACTGATCTCATTTGGAAATTCTAAATACTGCTAGTTTCTTTATTTCTCTAGAATTGGTAAAGATTTTTGATAAGGAAAACACCATAATATTTTATTATGATATTCAATATTAGACTATATAAGAAAAATGCCCATTAAAGATTATAATATTATAGATGGATAGATAGATAGATAGATAGATAGATAGATAGATAGATAGATAGGTGATAGATAGATAGATCACATTATAGCAAATCCTTGTGATTTATGACATTTTGTAATGGCAGGGCCAAACCAGGCAGAAGATGTATGTCCCCAGATTGCTAAAAGATAAAGCTTGTGGACTATTGGGGGATCACAAAAGTCCCTATATTTGAAGTTCTCACCTGAATTCCTTCTTTTAAAGGCCCTCTTCAATATCTTCTTGCCTTCTTCAAGGCTCCTCCCAGGCATTAATTTGTTGATTTTTAAATCCAATTTCTTCAGCTAATTTCCATGATCATCCTCTGAACATCTCCCAGTCTTTCTCTTCTTGCCAGGTCCCTAGCTGACATTCCTGTTTATTTATCATCATCCAGCTCATAATTCCAGATTTTGTATTTCCATAAAACTCAGATATTCTAGGTTCTAAATCAAAGAACTATTCAAGAAATTTGATTTTGCAATGAGTTACTGATTGTTTCATTCAGAAGAGGGACAATGAGGGAAATTCTGTATTCTGAGCTCTTGGTCACCATAAGTTTGAATGTTCTCTTTAGACCTGAAAGGGCAGATATTCATTTTCCTTAGGACTTAAAAAGTTATCAAATTCTCATCTCCAGAGGAACCCTGTTCTGAGGTCTGTTTATTTTTATTTGCTTATCCTTCTTTTATTATTTTATTTTAAATACATATTGGAGTCTTACCTATATAGTGATTTCCAGTTATGACCTCAAATACTGTTTATTCATAATAAAAAATACTACTGTCAAGAGATGTTTTTTTTTTATCAGTGAAGCATTGACAGAGAATTGCACTGTTTTTCCTATACAAATATTTTAAGATAGCAGATTTTATTTGGGGTGACCTTAATGGACAGGATTTTCACATTGCTCTTAAGGCTCTGAGGTAAAGGATGTCTGATACTTTTCTTTTTCTATTATTACCAATGAAAATTAAATATTAAATGGGAATTACAGTTTTATCACATAAGTAAAATCTACCTACATCATTTTTTTTTTTGTTGACATGCAAACAGTTCCATGTCTGTACCAACTATAAATATAAGAGAATGCATCTTGGTCATTTATTATATTTCCCAATTCAAGGTCTATTAAGAGCTAATAATTTATATTATCAGAGAATGCCCAACAGTCAATCCTGGTGATTTTCAGGATTTGCAAGATCTGTCCTTTCGATTCTCTGTGAACTCTTTACTCTGATATCTCTTCAAAGTCTGCTCTTACCTCCTTCATTTTCTTGACAATGGCCACATCATGTTCTGGGCTAAAAATCAACTATTTCTAATAATGACAATTCTAAACCCTTAAACATGATTCACTTCGAGTCTGCTTCAACTCTGAAAGCATAAATGCCATTGCTAAATCAAACTCAGGATTCTAGATTCATAGTTTTAATCTATTACACAATGATTTGAGTTCAGGTGCCCTCAATGAACACATAGTCTTACTTCACTTTCAGCTTGGTATATTTAGAAGGATGATTTGACTGCTAGCTCAGACATTGTCTATCTTTGCTTGCTACTGCTTTTAATATTCCCACATAAATGTTACCAAGAAGCCTATGCCTTTTAGCCTCTAGGAACCATGGATGGTATGGTATTATTTTTTGTTTTAAACCATATCAGTCTTAAATAGGTCAAAGTATTATTTCAATTTTTGATTAATTCAATAATTTTCACAACAATTTTTGGGTAATACAAATATAATGAATGTTACAAAATGTGTTTTTCTCTTAGCAAGATTTCTATGGTTAAGACTTTCTCAAAAAAATTTCTTGATAATCACCTTTATTGTGATTATTAAGGAAGGAATGCAGGCAGCTGAACTTGTTCTAATGTTCAAGTTATGTGAAATTTATTTTGTTCTTTTTTTGTTTAGGCAACAAATAGATAATAAACTCACAAAAATATTTTGGCTGATATTTTTCAATATGCTTGGTGTTTATTGTATTTCTCTTTTTGATTCTTTATTCCACATTCAATACATAATTCATATTGAATTCACTGAATGATCTCAGATAAAAAAGTCTACCAAGTACTTATTGTTTAAATTAAGTAAAGATAGCTAATATTTTGGTTCACTAAGAATATTTCATGTTCTACATTCAGTCATGTCCAACTCCTCCTGATACTTTGGACCATAGTATTTAAATCTTTTGTTTTCTGTCCTCAATTCTCCTTCAAATTCTGTCCAAGTTTTATTCATTGTTTCCAAGACATTATCTATTCATCTCTTTTTCTGCCATTCGCTTTTGGTTTTACCTTCAATCTTTATCAGTATGAGTTCCATCTTCTGATTGTGTGATCAAAGCATTCAAGCTTTAATTTCAGTATTTAACTTTCAGGGATAGCAAGAAATGATTCATTTTATTATTAATTGATTTGCTCTCCTTACTGTTCAATGCATTAAGAATAGAGATGAAAATCAATCCTCGGCGTGGTTGAGATTTCGGAGCAGATGACTAATCTTCTTAGAGTCATCCCCACTATCCCATACATTGGTTTAAAGGACAATTCAAGTTTGGACCTTTGCTATTCTTTTTATTTATATTTTTAGGTTTTGCAAGGCAAAATATTTGGGTTCACTAAGAACTTTACCCAAGGTCATACAGCTAGGTAATTAGTAAGTATCTTAGTCTGGATTTGAACTCAGGACCTCCTAATTCCAGGGCCAGCGTTCTATCCCCCAGCACCATTTAGCTGCCTCCTGTCCTTTGCTATTCTAATATATACTCTCTCTCTCTCTCTGACCTCCCCTCTTCTACATGGTCTCCTACTTCTCTCATTCTCTTCTTCATGGCTCCTCTAAGCCCTGTTAGACTCAGTGAGCAAATCGAACTGCTTCTGACTATTTGCTTTAATGACTTCAGAAAACCTCTTCTTTCTCTCTCTTCTTGTAAGTTCGAACACTGCCTTTCGGGCTTTAATACATCATACGATTCAAGATTATGAGTCATATCTCAGATATTTAAGATTCTAATGGTCTTCTTTCATCTAATACTTTGGTTTCATCATCCATTCAAAAATCACAAAATCCAGCAGGAGGAATTGATCCTGAAGAAGAAAATTCAAGAGTCTAAACTCTCAAGCACCTCCAACATTATTCCCTGAAATTTTAGTGGAAGCCTAGATATTCAGTGCTCTAAGGACTCTCCACATCCTGACATTCTCTATTTTAAAGCATTAGTGTCCAATGAACTGTGAAGTATTATTTAATTTATTTTTTAAAATGCTATCATTATTATTATTACAATGTAAAGGCAGATTACAGATATTCTGCTTTTGTAACCTAAGTTTTATCCCTTGTCAGTCCTCACTATTTCACATCTTCTATATTTAGGATGTGGGGGGAAAGATCCTATATTCAATAGAATAAATCCTAATAGCAGGATTCTTTACCAAAGAAGAAAGGGAATGGAATTGCATTTGTTTACATATGCAGGTTTTTAGGTTTTTGAGGGCTTTTCTGGCAACAAGAGGCAATCAGACAATAGATAGTACATTCACAGTATCCTTTTGTATAATTACCTTCATTCTTCATTTTCTTCAAACTGACCACTATTTTATGCAAGACTATAAAAGATCATAAGTCCTTTAGTTTATGATATAGTCCATGATAAGCATCCTTCCAGGCTTCCTGGTCAAATTATTGTGACACTAAGGACTCTCCCATGTTGCACATGAAAGTTTTTAGGATGAAACAGGCCTTGATGACAGGGGAAATAGATAGTGATGTCATAAAGATAAGAGTTCTTTTGAAAGTGAAGGTAGTCCTACAGTAAGAAAGCTCAGAATATTTTATTTTACAAGCTTACAATGACAAAGGTATAGGAAAGAATGCTTAAGGGAAAGACAGAATGGGAAACAGTTATAAGCGCTTGCTGGACTTAGACTCCAGTGAGTTTGACTATGAGGGCAAGGGCAGTTTAGGGCAAACTTTCCCCATTTCCTGTGCAGGGAAGAGTCATAGGAAGGTAGGCAACAGAGGGATCCTACCCTCTCTATGTCCTTTAGGTCAATTACCCATTGTGAAAGACTGGAAGATGGAGGAGAGGTAAAGAGATAAGATGGAGTTGCTCTATCTTGGTGAATTTACATTTAACCATGGAGTTAAACTGAACAATAAGAGGGAATTTATCTCTGTTTAAAACCTATACTGCAGGGGGTAGAGCCAAGTTGGCAGCAGGAGAAGAACCTCTCATATGTGCTCTCTCCAAAATATTTCAAAAATCTTAAGATTATGACTATAATTAAATTTTTGAGAGACAGAAACCACAGAAAGATTCAGTAAGGCAATTCTCTAGGTCAAATTAACCTGGAAAATAGTGGAAAAACTCTGTTCCATGGAGTTAGAGGGACTGCCCCATCACAGTGAAGAAACTTCAGCCTACAGGAAGTGACTGGGAGCCATGGCTTCCAGCAGCAGAAGCAGTTTCCTAAATTGCACCCCAGGAAGAACCAAGCATAACTTGGAAGATCAGCAGGGAGACCTCTGCCCGAATTAGAGCAAAGCCCAGACATTGAGCATAGTCTCAGCATCAGCATATTCAATGCACAGCTGGTAGCCCATATCCAGGAAATTGAAGCAGTCCATCCACCTAGCCAGCAAGCAGGAGCCCCCAGGCAGCTATGCCCACTGAAGTTAAGGAAGTGGAGGGAGACTTCTGAGGTCTGTCCTCTGTCCCTGGAACAGGACTCTGGAGCTTTGACCACATTCAGATCCTGATCACAGTCTAGGTCCCCCATAGAACACCCCTCCTCAGCCCTGTCAACAGAGGGCTGTTCTTATGGTCATTCACAGACCAGGAGAGCAGTCAGACCTTCACACAATGAGGTCCTTGTGGGGGTGTCCCAATAAAATTAAAAAGCTCAAGAAGCACCCCAAAACCAGGCACAGACTGGGGAAATGAGTAAGCAGGGAAAAAAAGGAACCTGACCATTGACAAATACTTTGTCTATGATCCCAAGGAAGATCAAAATACTCAATCTGAAGATGAAGAAGTACACGTTTCTGCATCTAAAGACTCCAAGAAATATAAAAGTTGGAATCAGGCTATGACAGAGCTCAAAAAAGATTTTGAAAATCAAATAAGGGAAATAGAAGAAAAATTGGGAAAAGAAATGAAAGAGATGTAGGAAAAACATGAAAAATGAAATCAGTAGTTTAGTCAAGGAGATCCAAAGAAATGCTGAAGAAAATAACATGTTAAAAACCAGCTTAGGTCAAATGGATAAAACCATTCAAAAAGGTATTGAAGAGAAGAATGCTTTAAAAAGCAGAATTGGCCAGATTGAAAAGGATTTAAGAAAGCTCTCTGAGGAAAGCAAATCCTTCAGATGTAGAATGGAGCTAAAGGAAGCTGATGACTTTACAAGAATCAAGACACAATACTTCAACATCAAAAGAATGAAAAATTAGAAGAAAATGTGAAACATCTCATTGAAAAAGCAACTGATCTGGAAAACAGTTTCAGGAAAGATAATTTAAAAATTATTGGTATATCAGAAAGTCATGATCAGGAAAAGAGCCTTGACCTCATTTTTAAAGAATTCCTACAGGAAAATTGCCCTGATATCCTAGAAGCAGAAGGCAAAATAGGCAAAATATAAATTGAGAGAATCCATTGATCTCCTCCAGAAAGATATCCCCCCCAAATCAATGCCCAGGAATATTATAGCCTAATTCTAGAACTCCCAAGTCAAAGAGAAAATATTATGAGCAGCCAGAAGGACACAATCCAAATATCGTGGAACTAGCAGCAACTGCATTATGGGATCATAGGACTTGGAATATAATATTCTGGAAGGCAAAATAGCTTGGAAAACAACCGAGAATCAACTACCCAGAAAAACGGAACATCCTTTTCCAGGGGAAAAGATGGACTTTCAATGAAACAGGGGAATTTGTAATCTTCCTGTTGAAATGACCAGAGCTGAACAGAAGGTTTGACCTTCAAGTACAGGACCCAGGTGAAACAGAGAGAGTGGAGGAGAAGGGTAAATTATGAGGGATTTGATGATGAACTGCATATATTCCTGCATATAAAAAGATACTGATAATACTCATATGAACCTTCTCATTTAATAGAGCAGGTAGAAGTAGCTTTTATAGATGAAACATAGGAGAGAGCTGAATTTGATGATATATTGTAAAAATGGAGTCAATGGCTAAAAGGGAAATGTAATGGGAGTAAGAGAAAGTAGAAGTGGAATAAGCTAAGTTTTCATATAAAAGATATTTTTTAGCAATGAGTTTTTGCTGTGATATTGAAGTGGGGAAGGCGAGGGGAAATGAGGGAATTTTCACTCTCATCAGAAATGGCTCAGAGAGGAAACAACATACACACTCAATAGGGAATAGATATCTAGAGTAAAAAGGAGAGAAGAGGGACAGGGACTTATGTTCTCTAAATGACTTCCCCTATAGCATATAAGTTTTCCTGGACACTACAAGATCTGACCTTTCTTTTCATTCTTAACTCTGAGGTTTTCTCTTCTATGGGTACTTCAAGTTCTCTCATTTTTGTCTCCATGACAACTCCCAGATCTGAAACCCCAAGAGGTCAAATGTTTCTGTTTCTTTAAATGTTCATTCCCTGACGTCATACATCATCCCCTCTTTCTTCTTTAGGTCTTCAAAATTCTGGCCTGGTAGATTTTGCAGTTTTATTCAGCTTATAGTCTTGAACTAAAATTTTCGTTTAAACTTGTATATGCTATAATATTCCATAAATCAGCCCTCTTCTAATATTTTTTCAAAACTATACACAAAATATCTGGACATTTTGACACAGGGATTATTCCTCAGATGATATATTATCTTTTCTCAGTCTTATGACCCCTCCAACCTATATCATTGGAATGTTTAAGAAGCAAAGATATTCAGTTCTCCAAGGATTCACCAAGAGTTGATATTTTGCATTTAAAGGCTATAACCTCCTAGGTTATTTGAAGATTTTATTTTTTAAAATTTTTTACTCCATAATTATTATAGTGACTATGTATTTTATATATGTCAATTTTCTAAACTAATCCATGTATCTCTTTAGTCCTTGGCCTAATACACTTTCATTTTCATACCCAAACTTGCTCTTCATTTTTCTGAATGGTAATGCCATCAAAGTTATTTGCATGTCTATACCTTTTTTTTCTTCCAATATACTTTGACCCAGTGTTTTACAGAAAAAAAGCCCAAAGATTTGTACATAGATACTATCCTCATTTATTGCTTTATCATTTTACTTTTGCATATTCATAAGTTTCTGAAACTCAATTATAGTCACAAACTATTCTGCATTTTCAAGTTCAGAGGTAAAAAGAGAAAGAATATTGCAATCATGTGGCTAGGTGGCACAGTGGATAGAGCACTGGCCTCAAAAAATAGAATATTGCTAAATAAAATTTTTAGTGAAACCTGTATATATAAAGTACGAATTTAGTGTGTTTCTCCTTTCAAACTCCAGCAGCAAATATTTTTACTTTCAATTTTCTCCAGTCATTGGAGAGTGTCACTTTGAGATTTCATTGCCATTTTTAAAATTTCTTGCAATTGCATCTGATTTCTCTTATTAATATAACTCTAATATTTGTAAGAAAAAATAAAAATATTGGGGGGCATCTAGGTGGTGCAGTGGATAGAGCACTGGCCTTGGAGTCAGGAGTACCTGAGTTCAAATCTGGACTCAGACACTTAATAATTACCTAGCTGTGTGGCCTTGGTCAAGCCACTTAACCCTATTGCCTTGCAAAAAAACAACAAAAAAGAAATTATTTTTTAATGGTTTTTGCAAGGAAGTGGAGTTAATTGACTTGCCCAAGGTTTCACAGCAAGTTAATTATTAAGTGTTTGGAGTCAGATTTGAATTCAGATCCTTCTGACTCTAGGGTCAATGCTCTATCAACTGAGTCTCCTAGATGACTATATAAAATATTCTTTACCAAAAGAAGACCTCCAAGGAATAACATTTGTCTTGGTGTGAATGTGTATTCAGTTAGGGTTGTTGGGTTTTTTTTGTTTGTTTAGCAAATATCAAACATCATATTATCTAATATATATTATTATAGTAATCCTTATAATTGATAATATTTTACATTAGAAGATCCACTGCAGGGCAGATAATGTATGTCCTCAGATGCCTTGCCAGATTCTCACCATCCACGCATATGACATGCTCTAGTCCTGATTTTGGGGGTTCACTCCTCAATTCTTGCTTCTCAATGTCCTCACCTCTTCTTCTTCTCCCAGAGTTGGTCTTGTTTGTTATAAAATGCAATTTCATCAATATTCCTGATCAGCCTCCGAGCTTCTCCTAGTCTGTCTCTTCCAGTCAGTTCTTCATGATTTATAACCGAATGTTACTTTGTAAATTTTTATCAGAGTAATGTGTTCTGGGCTTTAAGTAAGAAGAACTATTCAAAATCTGATTTCACAGTTAGTTACTGATTATTCCACTCAGAAGTGGGACATGTAGGGAAATTCTGTATTCTGAACATTTGCCTACCATCAATTTGGTTACTTTTATTAGACCTGGAAGGGAAGATATTCATTTTCCTAAGAAAATATACAGATTATCAGATTTTCAAATCTAGAAGAACATCCCTCTGAGATGTGTTTGTATTTATTTGCTTATATATTCTTTATTATTTTTATTTTAACATACTGGAGTTTTATATTTATATAAATATATATATATATATATATATATATATATATATATATATATATATATATATGCGTTTGTGTATGTGTGTGTGTGCACATTTTCAAACAGAAGTCTTTTTCCTTTATACATAACTCCATGTTGTAACGACTTCAAATACTGATTATTCATTATCAAAAATATTCCTATCAGTAGATCTTTTTATGAATGAAGCACTGACAGAGAATTCTACTGTTTTTTTTCCTGTACAGATATTAGAGAAATACAGCAATAATTTGATTGGTTCTAATTGATAAAGATTTTTATATTACTCTTAAGTCTCTGAGGTTAAAGATGTCAGACATTTTTTTTCCGTCACCAACAATGAATACTAAACATTATGTTGGAATTTAGTTTCTAACTCATAAGAAATATTTCTCACTTTCATTTTTAATAGACCTTCAAATGTTTCATGTCTTTACCAAATACAAATGTATCTTGAGAACATACATCAACCATTTATGACAGTTTTCATTCTAATATCTATTAAGGGCTAATTATTAATATTCTCAAAGAATGCCCACAATAAAACTGAGTGATTTTCAAGATTTAAAAGATCTGCCCTTCCAAGTCTCATGGCTCTTGTATCTCTTTTTTTATTCTCTAAAAGATTTTATTTATTTTGAGTTTTACAATTTTTCCCTCAATCTTACTTCCCTCCCCACACCCTCCACAGAGATCAATTTGCTGACTTTTACATTGTTTCCATGGTATTCATTGATCCAAATAGAATGTGATGAGAGAGAAATCTGACATCTCTTTAAAATGCTCCTTTATGGGAGGCAGGATGGCAGCATAAAGGCAGTATCTCCCGAAAACTCCAATCCCCCAACCCCCCCCCCCAAAAATAAAGGATGATTCTAGCCAAAATTTAGCGGGGCAGAACCCACAGAAAGACTGATTGATGCGTTTTCCCAGTCCAAGCTAACTTAGAAGTTCCTCAGGAAAGGTGTGCTTCACTAGGACCAGGGGTTGGAAATAAAGCCATGGCTCAGCCCAGCCTGCACAGTGCAACCCAGCCCAGTGCAGCCCAGAGATCACTGGCAACAGCTTGAAGGGGTGGTGAGAAAACTCTGCTGCACCTGAGTGAGTGTGGAGTGAGGAGCATGGTGCCTCAGAACCTGCAGCAAGAATTGGGAGAAAGCAGCCTGCAACTCCAGATATGGTAAGGGAATTACATTTCTCTGCTCTCCCTGGGGTAGGACTCTGCTGTTTGCCTACACTCAGATGCTGGTCGCAGTTTGGGCTTCCATACTAAGATATCTGGATCCCGCATTATAGCCCCAGGGCAGAGGGAAATACTGGACCAACTATATATCTATGTCCGGGCTAAAGAGCATAAGACCTTGGAGGAATAAAGGTACCAGTGGGGTGTCCCAAGAAAAACAACCCCAAAGCCTTGGAAGTGTTGTAAATTAGTCTTGGACTGAGGAAATGAGTAAACAACAGAAAAAGAAGGATCTAACCATAGAGAATTCCTATGGAAGATCAAAACACATATTCAGATGATGACAAAATCAAAGCTTCCATATTCAAAACCTCCAAGAGTAATAGAAAATGGGTTCAGAATATGGAGGAGCTCAAAAAAGACTTTGAAAAGCAATTAAGGTAGATGGAAGAAAAATTGGGAGCAGAAATGAGAGCAATGCAGAAAAATCATGAAAACCAAATCAAAAGCTTGGTTAAAGACATACAAAAGAATACTGAAGAAAATAATTCCTTCAAAAGCAAACTGGAACTAAAAGAAGCTGATGACTTTGCAAGAAATCAGGAAGAAATAAAACTCTTCTAAAAAAAGCCCCAACATAGAAGAAAATGTGAAATATCTCATTGGAAAAACAATTGACTTCGAAAACAATCCCGAAGAACAATTTAAAAAGTATTGGACTATCTGAAAGCCACAACCAGGAGAAGAGCCTAGACTCCATTTTTCAAGAAATAATACAGCAAAATTGTCCTGAGATCCTAGAAGCTGAAAATAAAATGGAAACTGAGAGAAATTACCGGTCACCCCCTTAAAGGGATCCCAAAAGAAAAACTTCCAGGAATATTATAGCCAAAATCCAAAACTCCCCAATCAAAGAGAAAATTATAAAAGCTGCCAGAAACAGACAATTCCACTACCGAGGCTCCATAGTCAGCATTACACAGGATTTGGCAGCATCTACATTAAGGGCTTGTAGGGATTGGAATATGATATTCCAGAAGGCAAAAGATCTTGGTTTACAACTGAGAATCAATTACCCAGCAAAACTGGACATCCTCTTTCAGGGGAAAAGATGGACTTTCAATGAAACAGGGGACTTTCAAACTTTCCTATTGAGACAATTGGAGTTGAACAGAAAGTTTGATCTCCAAGTACAGGATGCTGGTGAACCATATAGGGAATGGAAGTGAAGGACTAACTATGAGGAACTTGATGATATTGAACTGTTTGTATTCCTGCATGGGAAGAAGATATTGGTAACTCATATGAAGTTTCTCATTTAAAAGAGCTGTTAGAAGGAGCATATATAGACAGGACATAGGAAGGAGCAGAATATAATGGCATGGTGTGTTAAAGGAATGGAGTCAATGGGTGATGGGGAAAAGTACTGGGAGGAAAGAAAAGGAGATGAAGAAGCTGCGAGATTTCACATAAGAGTCAAGAAAAAGCTTTTTCAATGGAGTGGAAGGGGGTAGGCAAGGGGGAATGAGTGAGACTTCATTCTCATTGGAAATGGCTCAGGGAGGAAATGAAATACACACTGACATACTAGGGTGAGGACATCTGTCTTGCCCTGGAGAAGGATGGGAGGAAAGGGACAGGATGAGGGAGAATGGGAGGAGGGAAGGGGGAAATAGGTGATAGAAGAGTGGGAGGATGGAAGGAGAGGGTACTCAGATGCAACACACTTTTGGACAGGGCCAGGATGAAAGGAGAGAGAGAACAGAATAAATGAGAATGGGGAGAAATAGAGTGGAGGTACAGCTAGTAATAGCAACTGAGGGAAAAATATTGAAGCAACTTCTTTGGTGCATTTATAATAAGGAAAGCAACTCACCCTAGAGACAGAGCCACTGAAATCTGAAGTACATTTTTTTTCTCTCTCTCTATTCTTGAGGTTTCTCATCTTCTTGGGGGGGGCGGTGAGGGGCTTTATGTTTACTATTGTGTTTACTCTTATAACATTCAATTTATATCAATGTATGGCATGGAAACAATGTAGAGACTGTCAGACAGCTTTCTGTGAGGGGGGAAGGGAGGAGGGGAAAAATTGTAGAATTCAGAGTCCTGCAAAAATGGTGGGTACATATTACTATTGTATATAATTGGAAAACAAATAAAATGTTAAAATGTTTTTAAAAATGCTCCTTTAACTCCTCCATTCTCTTAACCAATAGCCATATAATGCTATGTGTTAAATTCCTCTGGTTTCTGGCAATGTCCTTTCTAAACCAATAAACGTGTTCTAATTCAAGTCCAGCTTAAGACTGAAATTATAAATTCCATAGCCAATCACTCTCAGGATTCTGGATTTAAAGTTCTGATGAAATATACAAAGACTTGTGTTCAGGAACCTTCATTTATTGCATATTACATATTACATGTTACATAAGTATTACATACTTTTCTTTCCACTCCCCATTAGTATATTTGGATAGATGATTTGACTGCAAGTTTAGGAATCTGTGTCTCTTCTTTCTTCTGCTTACAATATTCTCACATTAAAAGTATTTGGAAGCACAAACAATTTGGACTCTAGAGACCATCTAAGATATGCTATTTTAAATTTTAAACCATATTATGCTTTATTGGGTCCAAGTATAATTTTAATTTTGAATAACTAATTAATTTTGAAAATTAATTTGGATCATACCAAAATGATAATGCTGTCAAACACTTTTCTGTAACAAATTCTCTAAGATAAACACCATTTTTCTTTTGAAAAATTATCATGAGTCGCTTTTATTGTGACTATTCAGAAATGGATTCATGCAATTGCACTGATTTTCATGTCCGCATTTTAAAATCATGACCTCCACAGGGAGGAATTGATCCTGAACAAGAAAAGTCTTGAATCTAAATTCTCAGTCTCCCTGCCTCCCCCGCCAATATAGCTCCCTGAAATATGAGTGGAAGCCTAGATATTCATGGTTCTAAGGACCTTCTAAGTCCTGGCAATATCTGTTCTGATGTTTTATTGTCCATTATTTATAAGTTATTTTTTTTTAATACATTGCTATCATTACTGTTACAATGGACAAGAGCATTACAGCTATCCTGATAATGAAAAAATGAATATCTAAATGTATTCTATGTTCATGCATTTTTAAAAATTTCTCCTATGTTTTTCCTTTCTATCACATGGTTTCTTTCTTTTCCCTTAGTCCTAGTATCTGTTTCACAAAATGTTTAATATGCTAAACATAAATGTACATCTACAACTTTTAGTAGACTGTTTGCCATAGAAGGGAGCAGGGAGGGAAGGGAGGATAGTAGAAAAAAATGTGAAAAATTAAAAAAGATTGTTGAACACTATCTTTACATGTAGTTGGAAAAATAGAGAAATGAATGAATACATAAATAAATAAAAATCTAAAAGTAATTTCATTCTTCATGTCCATGAAACCGACCAATAATTTAGGTAAAAGTATAAATGATCATCAATTTTTTAATTAATGATACGTTCCATTCTAAGAGACCTTCAAGGTGATATGATTAATATTTTCAGGACACTGCCATGTTTGGTGTATGAAAGTTTTTAGGATACTACAGGTTTCACCTTTTAGGTTCTACCAGTTGTGATCTAGTTTCTTACAAGTGCTCCTACTTTTCTATTTCTTTTTTCCTTGAATACTTCCAGGTCTGACACTCTGTTTAGTAAAATATGACTCCTTTGATAAAAATTGCATTCTCAGCCTATATATAACCTTGGTGGGTTTTTTTTTTTTTTTGGTTTGTTTTAATTAGTTTTGGGGGCAATCAGAGTGAAGTGACTTACCCAGGGTAACATCTCTAATAATTGTCTGAGGCCACATTTGAACTTAAGTCCTGCTTAACCCAAGGGCAGTTTTATCTACTGTCCCTCATCTCCCTCATCCTGATAATATCAATTGAAAACTGTTCATATCTTTGGTCATTTATCAATTGGGAAATGATTCTTATTTTTCATAAATTTGACTACTTCTCTATGCTTGAGACATGATTTCTTTATCAGAGAAACTTGTTTAAATATGTTTCCCACAGTTGTTATTGCTAACTTTATTTTCCTCCATTCCATTCCCCCAACCACCATTTATTCTATTCTCACTCTCCATCCTATGAGAATGAACCAAGTCCCACCTCAAAGTTAAGAAATTCCCAGAACTTTTCCCTAGCCATTGTTAAATGAAGCCTGTAAATAGACTCTAAAGCTCGAATAAAAAAAGAGGTAAACAATTTTCCAACTCAATGTATCCTGTAAGTACTTAAGGGTAAAAGAAGAGGACAACCCAGTATGAGAGAGAGAGAGAGAGGTGGGAAGTCAGTGCCAGGGCTCTTATCCACAACACAGCTCAGGTCAGGACACAGCAAGCCAGCAGCGCAGCAGGCCCAGGAAGGGTCCTAACTAACATTCAGAAGACAAAATCCAAGCCCCAGAGACCTTACTGCAGCAAAAAAGATTGTGTAGGGCTAACCTAATGTATGGAACAAACTGCTAGCAATGGTAACATAGTCAATGGCCTAGACGGGCGGTAAGATGGGGATCTGACCCCAGGCCCCAGAACAAAAAACTCGGGAGTATACATCCATGCTCCAGTAGAGGTCAACTATCAAACTGAGCAAAATAATAATGAAAGCATTAACCATAAGAAGCTACTATTCTGATAGAGATGAAAAAAGTGACATATTAGAAGATGAGAGTAGTGATAAAATGTGAAGCCTCTAAGGGGGTTATAAATTGGTTTCAATAAAACATGCAAATGGCTGAATGTGGAAAATTAAACTTTTCATGCAATTTCAAACATGAAATTAAATTTTTAAAAGATAAGCATGGAAAGACTTGTATGAACTGATAATACAGGAAGGTAGCTGAACCAGGAGAGCAATGTATATATTAACAGCAACACTGTGACACTATCAACTATGGTGGGAGTAACTTTGCTCAACAGTTCAATGATCAAGGACTATACTGAGAAACTTGTTAAGGAAAATGCCATCCACCTTGAGTGAAGAACCTATGGATTCTGAATGTAGAGCAAAGCATTCTTTTCTCATTTTTTAAAATTCCTTTATATTTTTCTGTCTTTCTTATAATTTTTTCTTTTAGATATAATTCTTCTGGTACAACATGACTAATATGGAAATATATTCAATATGGCTATAGATATGCATGATGTCCATATAGGTTAATATCAAATGGTTTGCTGCTGTGTTAGATGAGGGAGTGAAGGCAGAGTGATAGAAAAATGTGGAACTCAAAAATTTTGTAAAAGGATAAATGCTGAAAACTATCTTTGCATGTATTTGGATGATAAATGAATTAAATATTTTATAAAACTTTCTTTAAAAGGTCAGTCATGAAATTCATGAGTATATACATTAAAAAAAATCTTTGTTATTTCAGAGGTTTTCCACTGTGAGGCCCCTTGCACAGTTGTTGATTTCTGTGCCTTGACATAGGAGATAAGAGTACATTGTAAGATCTGATTTCTACTGGCCAAGCAGTCTCTCTGCTCCCAGGTACTGTCTAATATGGGTACTATTAACCCCTCAAAATACGATATTTTTTTCTTAAAGCCATATTATCTTAAATTGTTTTCATTTTTCCTTAAATTATGAGTGCAATATACACGAGTCTTAAAAATATATGTTGATTTTGGAATAAAGGTCGTCCCCCTCAAAAAACTCTTTATACTAAATGCAATGTGTTCTTGCGAAAAAGTTCTAGATTGTAATTTTTTAATAATCATATAACCAACACTCTTTCGTTAGGAAAGCACTATATGGAACTGTATTTGTTAACTGTGCAAGGATTATGGATTTGGTGGGTGAGTGATTTTCCAAACAAAACAATGACTGTAATCTAACTTTGATTATTTCTTTAAAATGTTCTTTTAAAAGTCTGGTTGAATAAATACAGAAGGGCATTTTTTTCTTGCTTTTTAAATTTTTTTTCTTTATTTTAAATTTATTTATTTTGAATTTTGCAATTTTGCCCCTAATCTCACTACCCTCTCCCACTCCCCCACCCCCACAGAAGGCAGTATGTTAGTCTTTACATTTCCATAGTTAAATTAATTTTTATTATATATTATTAAAGTTCAATAATAATTTCATTGAGAAAATAATCTACTTTCCAATTTTTTTAAATTGGTAAAAATGGCTAATATTTTAGCCCATACAGAATATATATATATAGATAGATAGATAGATAGATAGATAGATAGATATAGATAGATAGATACATACATACATACATACATAAATACATATATATATATATATATATATAGGGAGAGAAAGAGAGAGAGAGAGAGACAGAGAGAGAGAGAGAGAGGCAGAGACAGAGAGAAAGAGAAAGAGACATATGTATATATAAGTTTTCCTGTGTTGGGAACTTTTGTACTGGGAAATCCCTTCCCAAGCATAAGAAATCTATTTCTCTGAACATTCCCTGTTTCCCAGGACACTAAAAAAATCTAATATTTTCTGTGCAAGAGCTCTTTTTGCTCCTTCCTGACCTCTTTTATGGGCACTGTTAGCTTTTTCATTTTCATCTCCATGGCAGCTCCCAGGACTGACACTTTGTGTGCACAAATCCTGCTGTTCCTGAAAATGCTCCTTCCCAGACCCTGTCCATCTGCCTTTCTCACTTCTCTAGGCCCTGAAGAGTCTGAACATGCAGATTCGACAATTTCAGCCAGCTGATTCAAAAAGAAATTAAACTAACTACAAGCCATCCCACATATCATAGATTATCTAAATTTTCACTCCAAATCTGGAACTCCTAAGGCAAGACATATGTCCTAGCTAGGAAATTCAGTGTTCTCAGTTCCACCAGCAACATAGATGCTTGACAGGTCCCTGGAATCCCCAGTAGTTAAGTGTCCAAAGGTCTGAGATTTTCTATTCTAAAGCCAGACCATTCTGGAATTTATACATTTGTTTTGCTTTTTTTAATTGTATCACTATAAAAGTACACATGAGTCTTATCACATAAAAAGTTTTAAATATAACAAATTTCTTTTCTAAGTGCTTAGTGTGCTACACATCATATAAATACAAGTGGAAAATATTATTGCCAACTCAGAATATCTTTAAAGCAAATCATGGATTTTTTGACAATTAACAGTTGAAGGGCCATTCCACAGCAGTTTCTCTTAGATTCTCTAAACCCTCACAGTTATGCATCTGGAAAATTGAGACCACTCCAGTCCTGAAGTTTGGTGTCCTGCTCTAGTTATCTGCATTCCATCTTCTTCAGCCTCTTTTCACTCTCTCCCCCTTTCTATGCACCTGACAGTGTCTCTTCTCCACATCCCTTTCTTTAGAGAATTTTCTTCTTTGACCTCTAAAAACTCCCATTATATAAATGTCAGGTGTAACTTTATATTTAGTTTTTTATTTGTTTTTCTTAGACATTCCTAATGCACAATAAGAGTTTTATGGAAATCAAGAAATGATTTTCAAAGAATACTTTTGAACTCATTCATCTCAGAATTCCATGACTGACTATTTCAGGATTATAGTCATGAACAGTTCAGGATAGTATATTTCCATGAAGTTCAGATACCCTAGGTTCTAAGTCAAAGACAAGTTAAAGCATTCTGACTTCACAATCCATTCCTATGTGTTCTATTCAACTGTGAGACTTACATACTGGGAAATATTGTGTCTTAACTCTAGACTACCACCAGCTTTTCTGATTTCAGTATAATTAGAAGTCCATTCAGTTTTCCAGGTACTTTCAAAGAGAAGAGATTCTCATATTTAAAGGAACAGGCTACTTATATTTGTTTGATTATTATTGGTGGTGGTTAAGCTTCTCTTATGGTTTCTTTTGAACAACACAGTTCTGACCAGTTACATGCTGAAATCCTGAACAACTGCAACACTCCTACTTCTAGTCCCTCTGAACAATGACATTAGAGATCCCAATGCTGAATCAAGCTCAATATTCTGGAATCAAAAATTCCCTCATTGGAAAGCTCATCAATTGGGGAATGGCTAAAGGAATTATGGTTTATGAACATGAAAGAAAACTACTGATCTGTATTTTATTCAAGATTTGCATGAATTTATGTTGAGTGACATGTGCAGACCCTGGAGAATATTATACACATTAAAAGTAACACTGTTATATGATCAGCTATGACAGACTCAGTATTTCTCAGCTCTTTAGTGATTAAGGGCAATCGTTAAAGAAGTGTGATGGAAAATGCTATCCACATTCATAGAAAAATTACGGACTCTGAATACAAACCAATTCAAACTATATTACCTTTTTTTAAAACTTCTTTTATGTTTTCCTTTCTTTTTCATGTTTTTCCCCTTGATTCTTTCTAATTCCTCTTTAACAACATGACTAGTATGGAAATATTTTAACTCGATTTCACATGTACAATTTATATCATATTGGCTGCTGTCATGGCGAGGGGAAAAGAAGGGAGAGTCATCATAGAAAAATTCAGAAATCATAAAATTGAATATAGATAAATGTTGAAAAAACTATGAACTCTGTATGCCAATCAAAACATATTCTGTTCACATTTTAATACTTCTTTTTCTCTCTTTCTCATGTTTTTAATTCCACATTTTTACTGAGGACTTAATTCTTGGATATAATTCAAGTTCTTTTGCCTTCTAGAATATCTTTTTCTAAGTCCTACAATCCCTTAATGTAGAAGCTGCTAAATATTTTGTCATGCTAAATGTGACTCCACAATCTGAATTTCTTCTTTCTGGCTAAATGCAATATTTGCTCTTTGACTTGAGTGCTCTAAAATTTGACTATACCATTCCTGGCAGTCTTTATTTTGGCATCTCCCTCTGGAGATTGTCAGTGGATACTTTCAAGTTTTATTTCATCCTCAACTTCTAGAATATCAAGACAAAATTTCTTGATGATTTATTGAAAAATTATGCCTAGGCTCTTTTTTGTCAAAATTATCTTTTCTGAATCTATTTTGCAAGTCAGATATATTCATCTCATTTTCCAATGAGATATTTCACCTTTTGTTTTAGGTTTTCATTCTTCTAAGTTCTGTTTTATTGTTTCTTTATTTCTCACAAAGTCAACTTCACTTTGCTCCTTTATGCATTTTAAGAAATCATATTCTTCAGAAAGCTTTTATATTTCCATTTCCATTTGACCAGTTATGTTTTTAAAGTACTCTTCTCCTCATTGACGGTTTGAAACTTTTATTTTTATTTGACCCAGTTTCTTCTTAAGATGCTATTTTCTCCAGTATTTGTCTGTATCTCCTTTACCAAGCTGAACATACTTGTTCAGGGCAAGAGGAATATATTCAATGAAATGGGGAACTTTCAAACTTTCCTGATGAAATGACCAGAGATGAACAGATAATTTGATCTTCAAGTACAAGACTCATGTGAAGCATAAAAAGGTGCTTAATGATGCTGAACTGCTTATATTCCTGGATAGGAAAATAATACTGATACAACATAAGACCTTTTTAATTTATTAGGGCAGTTAGAAGAAGTATATATTGACAAGGCACAACTGGGAGTTAAATTTGAAAATTTAATGTATTAAAAAGATATAATGGGTGAGAGAAGAATTTCCTGTGGAAAAAAGGGATAGGGGGAGGTAGAATAAAGTAAGTGATTTTACATAAAAGAGTTAAGAAAAAGCCTTTGCAGGGCAGTGGAAGGCAGAAGATGAGGGGGAATAAGTGAGGGGCATTGGCTCATAGAGGAAATAATATATACATGTATTTGAATGTAAAAATCTATCTTATTCTAGAGAAATCTGGAGAGGAAAAGGAGACAGGGTGGGGAGGGGGGATGGTAGGGAGGTGATAGAAGGGAGGAAAGATTGTGGGAGGGAGTACTGAGGAGCAAAACACCTTTGAAGAGGTGAAAGGAGAGAGTGAATAGAATAAATGGGGGTGGGGGGATGCAATGGAAGGAAATACAATTACCAAAAGCCACTGTGGGGAAGATATTGAAATGTTTCTCTAATAAGAACCCATATCTCAAATATAGAGAACTGAGTCAAATTTACAAAAAGAAATGAGCTATTCCCAATCAATTAATGATGAAAATATGTAAATAATTTTCAGACAAGACTATCAATGCTATCTATGATGATGTTAAAAAAAATTTCCTAACTCACTATTGACAGGAAAAATGTGGCTTGAAAAAATTCTGAGGTCATTACTTTATACCTTATTGGACTGGTAATAGGATAGAAAGAGAAAATGACAAACGTTTTAGGGAATATAGGAAAAAAATGAGACTTTTTTGAACTTTCGTAAAAGTTGTGAAAGGATTCAACAGTTCTGTAGAGCAATTTAGAGCTATGCTTAAAGGGGTAGCAAGGAATTTGAGACTGAGGGTATGTTCATCAGTTAAGGAATGGTTGAACAAATTGTGTTATGTGATTAAGATGAAATGTTATTCTCTTATTAAAAATGATGACCAACATTTTCTCAGTAAAAAACTTAAATGAACAGAAGCAATTGGAAACGTACTACATACAAAGTAAGAGCAATATTGTATGATGATTGGCAGTGAATGACTTACTTTTTCCTCACAAGGCTGTGACTCAAGACAATTTGAAGGTCTTATGATAAAGAATATTATCCATCTCAAAGACAGAACTGATGGTGTCTGAATTGAGATTGAAGCATACATTTTTAAACTTCATTTTTTGAAGTTTTTTTGGGGGATGTTGTAAGTCATGTTTACTTTTATGTGACTACTATGGTAAAAAATTTCTTGACTGCATATTTTTAACCTATTATCAAATAACTTGCTTTCTTAGTGAAGGGGATTGGGAGGAAAGGGAGGGAGAGAATTTGGAACTCAAGGTTTTAAAGGTGTATGTTGAAATTTGCTTTTGCATGTAACCATGGAAAAATAAAAGAAAAAGGAAATCTAAATGATCTGAGGAATGACCTTCAAATGCCAAGTATCCTAAAATTCATGGCTTACTTTAAGGATATTCTTATTTGGAAATATTTTCCACTTGCAGTGAAATAATGTTTAGTATGCTAAGCACTTAGAAGAGAAATTTGTTAGTTTCAAAACATTTTATGTGACAAGATTCTTTTAATGATTATCCAATAAAAAAAGCAAAACATTGCTTCTAGATCCTAGGAGGGTCTAACTTTAGAATCCAAAATCCCAGCCCCTTGGGACCTTGACTATTATGGATTCCCATGACATGGCAAGCATCTATGTTGTTGGAGTCCTGGAGTTAAAAACACTTAATTGCCTAGCTAGGTCATGAGTCATGTCACAAAAGTCCAAATTAGGAGTAAAAGACTTAACCAATGATAAGTATATATTTTTTGGTAGATCATTCAATTATACCAGTATCATTTGGCATCGGTCATTGATAAGAAAAATAAAGAAAATAAAACATCCTGTTTAGCATAAAGTGTTTATAAAGGAGAAGAATTCTATTTCAAAATCATCATATTTTCAAGACTCTTGTGTATTGTAATCATAATCTAATTAAGGAAAAATAAAAATGATAATATGTTTCAATTTAACATTTTATCACTTTAGAAACAAAAATGTTAAGTCTTGGATGGTCCTGAGAACACTCAAGATTGAGGGGTTTAGTGACCTTTATGTAGTAGTGTTGGAAATCATTAATCATACCAAAATATAATTTCTGAATAGGATGATAAATTCTTCCGTCCATACCAAGAGGGAGTGAAAACAATACAGAATGCAGAATCATGGAGGTAACTTAAAACGTAGACCTTCTGGAGTATTGGACTTCACACTCTAGAATGTAGGACTATTTTGGCCTTTCAATTTTAAAATGTCAGTATTGAGAATCACTAGAATAGAGAAAATGGGAGATGGTGGACAGGGAATAAAGAAATGGTCCTAGGGTCAGCTGGATTTGAGTTCCAATACTGTCTCAGGCAATTATTAATTGTGTAACCCTGACAGGTCACTTCACCTGATTGCCTCCAAAACTAAGCAAAAGAAAGCAAAATTGTAATATATTTTATAGACGTAGAATGCAATTTATCAAAAGAGTCACATTTTACTCTGCAGAATATCAGACCTGAGAGTAGCCAGAGTGAAAAGGGGGAAAATAGGAGCACTTTGAAGAAACTAGATCAGAGTTGGTAGAACCCTAAAGGACAGACCTGCAGTACCCTAAAAACTTACATATAAAGATATGAGAAGATCCTGAGAACATCAGTCATGTGTCCTGGAAAGGCCCTTAGAATGGAATATATCATTGATTGAAGGATTGATGATTGACTTTCTTACCTAAAATATTTATCATTTTGAAAGACTTGAAGAATGAAGACATTTTAAGATTTTTTTATTTTTTCTTTATTTTTTTCAGATAAATTCATTTCTTTTTTGCAACTACAGTTGGAAAATAATTTTCCACATTTAGAAGATAGTTTTCCACAATCTTTTTTTTTATGCTACACATTCTTTTACTACCCTCCCTTTCCTTCCTTCTTTCTTTGGTAGCAAATAGTTTGGTTAAAATTGTAGTTGTACATTTTTATTAACGTATTTCCAAATTAGTCGTTTGTGTAAGAAAAGTTAGGACTAAGGGAAAAGAAATAAAATCATGGAACAGGAAGGAAAAACATAAGAAAAGTCTTTTTTAATGTTCGAGTGTAAATTCAAATTCTGTGTTTTCTTTTCTATGTCTTTTCTTATTTGATAAAGAAAGCTACTATTATTATGATTTATTTAACAGAATGTAGGGTCTTTTTCTGCAACCCCTCAAAACAAAATTGCAATATAATGAGAACTGACAAGAGATGAACCTTCTGTTTTAGAAACAGAGTATCTATCTCTTGTGCATTGTAATAAAAATGGTAACAATTTTTTTAAAAATTAAAAATATCTTTATATATCTTTGGACAGTAAAGCTTTAGAACAGATAATTTCAAGACTTTGAAGGTCCTTAGAACTTTGAATATCTAGGCTCCCACTTATACTTCAAGGAATTATGCTGCAGATGGCTAAGAGTTTAGATTTTAGAATTTGCTTGTTCAGGATTAAGTTCTCCTTCTGGAGGTCCTGGTTTTGAATGGAAAGTAGAGCCAGTGGAGGGCAGCTAGGTGGAGCAGTAGATAGAGCACTGGCTTGGAGTCAGGAGTACCTGAGTTCAAATCCAACCTCAGACACTTATTAAATTACCTAGCTGTGTGGCCTTGGGCAAGCCACTTAATCCTCATTGCCTTGCAAAAAAAAAAAGAAAGTAAAGCCAAAGGATAAGATCAAGGAAGACTCTTCAAATTTATAATATCTAATCTAGAAGGAAATGGTTACCCAGAATTATGAAGGAGATGAAGTATAGAAACCAGAAAGTCAGTTACTAGAAGAGAGAGAGAAGAAAATTGTCCTGAGGGTGATAAAGGAAATTGTTAAAAGCAGTGGGATTTGACCACAGAGAGTGATAGGAATTAGAGGAGGCAAGGGGAAGAGAATGAGAGAGATACCAGAACATGGTGAAGGGGGCTATTAGAGACAGATGTAATCTCTGAGAAGAGCAAAGGTCAGAACTTGAAGTGTCTAGGAACCTACTATATGGGATACTAGGGATACTCTAAGATCAGTCATCTGCTCTAAATGGTCCTAAGAGAAGAAAATCTCAGCCATTCCAATGATTAATTTTCATCTCTAGTTTTAATTCATTAGATAGCAAGATCAAATCAGTGGATACTGATAGCAAACAATTCTGGTTATTAACTGGAAAGTCAAATACTGAAACTAAAGCTTCAATATTTTGACCACTCAATGCAAAGATGGGACTCAGTGTCAAAGAAACTGACACTGGGAAAGATTGAAGGCAAAAGCAGATGGCTGAGGAAGAGATGAATAGATAGTGTACTGGAAACAATGAAAAGAACTTGGACAGACTTTGAGAGTTGAGCACAGAAGAGAAGTCACTGGAAATGTTATGATCTAGGTTCTCCAGAAGAGACGGACAAGAATGAATGACTGAACAAAAATAAATATTCTTAGTAAGCTCAAATGTTGGATATCTATCCTTAATTTAGACAATACAAGATAGTACATTGATCTTCTGAGATCATTCAATGATTTTAAAATAAATTATATATTAATGATGCATTAAGAAAACAAAGAGGGGGTGACTAGGTGACACAGTGGATAAAGCACCTCTCTTGGAGTCAGGAGTACCTTGGTTCAAATCTGGTCTCAGACACTTTATAATTACCTAGCTATGTGACCTTGGGCAAGCCACTTAACCCCATTTGCCTTGTGAAAAAAAAAAACAAAGAGCAAAAAGAAAAACAAGTAAAATTTGTGAAACATTTTGAAATATATCTACCAAAAAGTTTTGGTGAAACTATTGTGTATTTTTTTGTCTAGCTGAAAAAAAAGTACAAATTCAAATTACACAAAATGTGGACATGAGAACAAATGCAATTTCATGTATTCTATGAATAGCCACAATAAAAGCGATTCAAGAAAATATTTCATGAGAAAAAAGCTCTTAACCATAGAAAACTTGTTAAATGAAAATGCTTATTTTGAAAGCTTCATCTTATTGGTTTCACCCAAATGCATTGTGAAAATTATTCAATTTTTCAAAAATTAAAATAAAACATGAATCCAATTAAGAATGATATGGTTTAACACAAAAAATATCATATCTTAACTGGTCTCTAAGCCCAAATGGCTTATTATTCCTGATATATTTAATGTGGGAATATTATAATCAGTTGAATGCAGAGACACAGGATGCCTGAACTACCATTCAAATCATTTGTCCAAATATACTAGTAGGAACTGGAAAGTAAAATCAGAATATGTGATCATTAATGGCACCTGAACAATAGTCTTTGTGTATTTGATCAAAACTTTCAATCCACAATTCTGAGAGTGTTTGACTACAGAATTTATATTTTCCATGTTAAGATGGACTTGAAGTAGTACATGGTTATGGGTAAAGAATGAACATTGTCAGAAATGAGAGATTTTTAGCACATAGCATTATTTGGCCATGGTCAGGAGAATGAAGAAAGTAAAAGAGCATTTTGAAGAGATACTAGAACAGAGAGTTATCTGAGACTTGAAAGGCAGATCCTGTAAACCCTAAAAAGCACCAGGTGTGATTGTGGGCGTTCTCTGAGAAAAGAAATGATTAGTTTTTAATGGATCTTCGAATGTGAAACATAATAAAATGTCAAGATTTGTCCTCAGATTCATTTGTACACAGGGAACATGATTTAGAATTTGCTTTGGCCCTGGCCTTATAATGAAAATTATCATAAAAGGAAAAGGTTTAATTTCATAATATGTTCTAACGGAGTCACCATATTGCCCAGCAGTAGGGAAATTTCAAAAATGAAAAGGAGGAAGATTTAGCTTAGGATATAAATCCTTTCCCCCAATTTAACAATCATTCCATAGTAGGGATGATTTTAAATAAATGACCCATTCCCAACTATACAAATGAAAGAATGACATGAAATATTATTTTTTGGCAAACAAAAAAAAAACTCCTGACTGAAAACACTTTGACACCAAAACAAGCCTTATTCCCTGGAGGTCTTATTTTGGTTAAAAACACTTCTGATGTTATTTTTTTTTAATTTAATAACTATAATTCTAACAGAAATTTGTCAAAATTGCAAGGAAGTAAAAAGTAACAATGAAATCTCAGGCGACACTCTCCAGAAGCCTGAGAAAATTGAAAGTAAAACTATTATCTGTTGGATTTTGAAAGAATAAACCTATTAAATTGCAACTTTCTACATATAGATTTCACTAAGGATTTTAAATAAGAATCCTCTTTCTATGAAATTATATTCTTCTCTCTGAATTTGAAAATGCAGAATAGTTTCTGACTATAACTGTGGTTTGGAGATTTAGTTATATATGCAAAAGAAAAAAATATCAAAAATGAAGATGAATTAAAATGAATAGTATTTATGCACAGATCTTTCAGATTTTTGTATAAAACAGAGTCTAGTCAGCATGGGAAGAAAAGGTCAGAATAGTGTAGATACCACATTTCTTTTTTGACATTAGTAATATGAATGCAGAGCAAGTCTGGACTAAAGACTAAGAGAAACATGGATTACCATAGAAAATTAACATATATAAAATTAATGTTCACTGTATTAATTACACAAAGAAAAATCTAAAGAAAAATTCCAAAAAGGACCCAGGTGAGTATAATCTTTAAATGCAAAATATCAGCTCTTGGTAGACTCTTGGAAAACAGAATGTCTTTGCTTCTTAAATATTTCAATGATATAGGTTAGAGGGGTCATAGGATTGAGAACAGAAAATGTCCTAGCTAAGGGTTAATTCCTGTGTCTACATGTCCATACATTTAGTGTACAGTTTTGAAAGAATATTAGAAAAAGGATAACTTATGGAATATAGAATGTATGAGATCAAAGGAAATTTTTAATTCCGGATCTTCAGCTGGATGAGACAGAAAAATTTGCCAGATCAGAAATGTGATGGCCTAGAGAAGAGATGGAGAGAGGTATGGGATCTGGGAAGGGACATTTTCAGAAACAGAAGGATTTGAATACATAGAGTGCCAGGACAGGGGATTGCCAAGGAGATTAAAATGAGAGAAATTTATGTGCCCATAAAAGAAAGAACTTCAGAACCCTTAAGTAAATGAAGGTCAGTTCCAGCAGTGTCCAGTGTATTCCCTAGTGGGAGTAGTTCAGAGAAGAAATCAAAGCTTGAGAAAGGGACCTTTCAATATAAAATGTTATACATTACAAGAATTTCTTTACATATATAATTAATAATCAAAATAATATTTTTCCATTTCTAGGCAATGAATAGAAGAGAATTTAGAAATTTTTCATATAATTCATTTATTTATTTTGAATTATACAATGTTTCCCCTAATCTAATTGCCCCTAATTGTCCCACAGAAGGAAATTTGTCAGTCTTTACATTATTTCCGTGGTATAGATTGATCTAAATTGAATGTGATGAGAGAGAAGTCATATCCTTAAGGGAAAAAAAATAAAGTATGAGAGACTGCAAAATTACATAATAAGATAATGAGTTTTTTTAAATTAAAGATAATAGGTTTTGGTTTTTGTCCAAAGTCCACAATTCTGTCTCTCAATACAGATGATATTCTCCATCACAGATAGCCCAAAAGTGTGACTGATTGTTGCATTGATAGAATGAGCAAGTCCAATAAGATTGATCATCAACCCCATGTTGCTGTTATGGTGTACAATGCTCTTCTGGTTCTGCTCATCTTTCTCAGCATCAGTTCATACAAATACTTCCAGGCTTGTCTGAATTCCCATCCCTCTTGGTTTCTAATAGAACAATAGCATTCCATAATGTCCATATAACACAATTTGTTTAGCAATTCCTCAATTGACAGGCATTCACTCAAATTCCAATTCTTTATCACCACAAACAGGGCTGCTATGAATACTTTTGTACAAGTGAAGTTTTTAACCCTTGTTCATAATCTTTTCAGGGTATAGACCTAGTAGTGGTATTGCTGGATCAAAGAATATGCACATTTTTATTGCCCTTTGTGTGTAACTCCAAATTGCTCTCCAGAAAGGTTAGAGGAGGTCACAGTTCCACCAATAATGTATTAGTGTCCCAGAATTCCCACATCCTTTCCAAAATTGATCATTGACTTTCTAATCATATTGGCCAGTCAGAAGTGTAAGATGGTACTTCAGAGATGCTTTCATTTGCATTTTTCTAATGAGCAGTTATTTAGTGCAATTTTTTTCATATGATTGTGGATCACTTTGATTTCATCATCTGTAATATGCCTTTGCACATCCTTTGACCATTTGTCAGGTGGGGAATGAATTGCTTTTTTTTTAACAATTTGACTCAGCTCTCTGTATATTTTGGAAATGAGTCCTTTGTCACAAATACTAGTTGTAAAATTTTTTTCCCAATTTACTACATTTTGATGTTCCTGGCCATGATGGGATACTTGCTGCCAAGATGATAGAGAGAAGACAGGCACAGTGGTAATTGCTCCTGGTGTCCTCTAACAAATAACATGAAAGAAAGCTCTTAAAAGAAACTCAATTGACAAAACTTAGAAAAAGAAGCTAGGAGAACACCTATCAACAAGATCTTTCTCAGGGGAACATGGGTGAACTAGGACTTGAGACCAGAGGACGGGTGCAGGGATGGCCACAGAGGCTTAACCAACTTTAGTCACTGAACCTTTGGCTGGGGAGAGGGGAGGTCTGCCTGTCTAGAATTTGTCCACCTTGCTGGGGGACCTGAGCACCATACTTTTAGCTAAGCATTCTTCTAGTAACAAAGGATAGCTGCCAACACCCCCTCAGGCTCAGGTGTGCACTAAAGAAACTGGCTTCCTCCCCCAGGGCCCAACCCATTGCTCAAGGTCAACTCAAACCCTGCTGCCCCTCCTCACCCCCCCCCCTTCCCACTCACTCCAGCATTGGGAGAGGACTTCAATCCCTCCAGAGTAAACAACCACCTCCCCCAACTGGCTGGCCCTTGGAATTACTGAGCCAAGTGAATAAAGCTTCTAGGGTTTTAGAAAGCAAACTTTTGAGAGCCAGCCCCTCCCCAAAACAAGATGCTATAAAAATGAAGAAAAGCCAGCAAAACAGGGGACCCATGGAGAAATACTTAGAAGAAAAAGATTCTAAACCAGAGAGAACTAGCACTTCTGAGGAGAATGTGAATTGGTCTCCAGCCCAGAAGGACTTTAAAGGAGTTTAAAGGAGTTTAAAAATCAACTGGAAAAGTTGAGGAAAGAAACTCAAGAGAAAATTAAGACATTGCAAGAGTGAATTTACATCTTGCAAGGAGAAAACAAATCCTTGGAAAATACAATTGGACAAATACAAAATGAGACTAGTTCTCTCAGATCCTCCATTAGGCAAATGCAAAAAAGAAAATATATTTTTTAAATCCTCAGTTGGGGAAATGCAAGAAAAAGGTAATTCTCTCACTTGGGCAAATGTAAAACTCCTTCAAAAATAGAATTGACCAATTAGAAAAGGAATTGACAAAGATAAATTCAGAAAATTTCTCTCTCTAAAAAAACTAATGGAATCTGTGGAAACTAATGACTTCATGAGACAACAAGATTCAGGTAAACAAAATGAAAAGATGGAAAAAATAGAAGAAAATGTAAAATGGATCATCAGCAAAACCACTAACCTCAAGAAATGATCGAAATGGACAACCTGAGAGTTATAGGACTTGCTGAAAACATTGAAGAGAGAAAAAAGAAACCTGGATTTAATATTAGAGGATTTAGTGATGGAAACCTACCCTGATATCATGGAACCAGAGGGCAAAATAGTTATTGAAAGAATGCATCAATTGCCTCTGGAAAGAGATCCTAAAATGAAACCAAGAAATGTTGTGGCCAAATTCCTGAAGTAGCAGATAAAAGAAAATCCTGCAAGCAGCCATAAAGAAACAATTTAAATAACAAGGGGTCACCAGAAATGGTTATGCAGGACCTGGCTGTATCAACATTAAAAGATCAAAGGGCCTAGAATGAGATATTCCAAAGAGAAGGAAGCTTGGAATACATCCATTATCTACAAAGGTGAGCCTTCTCTTCTAGGGGAAAAAGATGGACATTTAACAAAATGGGAGACTTCCAACTTTTCCTGATGAAAAGACCAGAGCTAAATAGAAACTTTGTACATCAAACAGGAGGTTCTAGAGACACATGAAAAGGGAAAAAAAAAAGTAAAGGGAAAAAAACCCCTACTGTCGAATAAGATGAAACTGGCTGTATCCCTACCTGGGGGAAAGACTCTAGGAACTCTTGAGAATTGCAACACTATTAGAGAGAATATATGTAGGCAGAAGTGATGAACACTCATGACTTTTCTGTGACTCAGATAAAATAATTTAAAAACAATATCTTCTTAAAGGAGGGACAGTAAGGTGACAGGAGGATGGAGGAGATTGAATGGGGTAAATCACATTACATTAAGAGGTACAAAAGACCTATAGCAATAGAGGGCAAGAAAGGAAGAGGTTAGCACTACCTGAATCTTCTCATCAGACTTGGCTTAAAGTTAACTTACCCACATACTCAGTTAACTTGAGAAACATCTAACCTTTCAAGTATTAAAAGGGCAAAAGGGGAGGGGAGCAGAGAAAGGGAAGGGGAGAAAAAGAGGGAACTAACAGAAGGAAGGGAAGGGAAAAGGGAAAAAGCAAAAGGGGAAAGAAAGGGAAGGGGTTGGATATAGGAGGGCAAACACACTGAAAGGGGTGGTATTCAGAAACAAAATCCTGGGTAATACAGATAAAGGGAGGGAAAAGGGGAAAAATGCAAACAGAGGGAAGATAGCAGAGAGGATGAAATGCTTATGCTTCCATATATCTTTCATGTGGGCATATTGAAAGAAGTAGAGAAAAGAGATAGAGAATTTCTAAGCTATCAGTCAAATTCCCTTCTAAATATACCAGTGAGGAGAGAAATGTGAAGCCAGAACATGGGATCATTGAGGGCACCCGGACCCAAGAATTTGTGTAATGGATCAAAACTTTCAATCCAGAATCATGACTTTGATTTGCCTATGGTATCTACAAATTCGGTGTTGAGGAAGACTTGAAGTGAAACATGTTTAGGGATTTAAAATGAACATTATCAGAAACAGGAGGGTTTTAGCACATAGCATAATTTTGTCATGGGCAAGAAAATGAAGGAAGTAAGAATTCACTTTGAAGAGATATCAAAGCAAAGAGTTCCCTGAGACTCAAAAGGGCAGATCTTGTAAATCATGAAAATCACCAGATTTGATTGCTGGGCATTCTCCAATAGCAAAAATTATAAAATCTTAATGGACCTTGATTTGGGAAATGTCATAAATGACCAAGATTCGTTCTCAGATACATCTGATATAGAACTGCTATAGGTCAAATAAAAAACATGAAAAAGTAGATTTTTCTTGTGTGATAATTCCAATTTAATGTTCACTATTTATTAGTGGTAATAGGAAAAGAAACAGATATGAATTCCTTAACATGAAAGCCTGAAGAATAATATGAAAATCCTATCAATTATGGCCACCTCAATTAAAATCTGCAATTCTCAAATATTTATATATGAAAAATGCTCTCTGTCAGTCCTAAATTAATAAAGAAACACCTGTTGACAGTAGTACTTTTTATTATGTATAATCAATATTTGATGTCATTATAACATGGAGATAAGTGTAAAGAGAAAGATTTCTGCTTGGATATTGTTATATAGGTAAGCTTCCAATATGTTGTTAAAATAAAACATTAAAAGAAATGCAAGCAAATACACAGAAATAAACCTCAGAACAAGGTTCCTTTAGATACAAGCATCTGATATCTGTTTAATTCCTTAGGAAAATGATATCTGTCCTTCCCAGTCAAAGGAAAACAATCAAATTGATGATGGACTAGTGCTCAGAACACAGAATTTCCCTCATTGTTGCACTTCTAAGTGAAACAATGAGAAACTTATGAATCCAGAATTCTTTACAGTGTTTTGAGCTTAGAATCTCTGAATTTTTCATAAACATATGATCTAGAATCCTGACCTGAATGATGTTATAGAAATATGAATGTTACTTGGAGGACTACAAAAGGCTAGGAAATATTCAGAGGCTGATCAGGGAAATTGTGTGAAGAAATGGGATTTTTGAATGAACAAGGTCAGTTCAGTGATTAGTCTTGGAGAAGACAAGGAGAAATGGAAGAGAACCTTTAAAAGAAGGCTAGAACTCCAAAAGGAAGTATTAGTGTAACATGTAATATTACATAAGCCAGATCTGTGAGAAATATGAGGACAAACAGTATTTACCTTGAGATTTGTTCAAAGTAAAAACCTTCTAATGGAAAAATATCATCAATTACAAGGATTACTATAAAACAATATATTTTATTCAATAATCCTTTATATTCACGTAGTTTATTACATACTATCATATTTCATATTATAATAAGACTGTGTTGTATTTTCTTTGGCAAAACATTTTCCAATTCTGCAGAAATAAAAAATGCGGAGAATTTAGAAATACTAAATGTGATCCATCATTTAGATCAATTTATGTGTCATCCTTGTTAAAGTAAAAAGACATCACATCTTCCTACAAAAAGAAAATGGTTTGAGGAAACTTACTGATAAATTTTTCTAGGTAAAAAATGTTCAGACACATATAATTCATAAGAAGTGTAACAAATTATAATGTATGTCACTTCTTTGATCATTCTGCATGGTTAATGTGGAATATTTTTGAACAACAAAATCAAATCTCTGTGGTTAATTTACAAAGCCTCATAATAAGTAATTATATATGCTAATAATGGTATTTATAAGTGTTACATACAGTGGAATAAAAATCTATTAAATTAGTTTTATAAAATAAGTTTGAAGAGCAAAGGATGATGTTTCTTCGGAACCCAACATGTGTCATCTTGGAATGTTTTTAGCACATTGAATATCTGGGTATTCAGTTCCCATTCGAAGATATTTAAGGGTTGAAAACTAATTTCCAACTCTATGTTCCAACTCTAATTGTCCCTCTTTGGAGTGGAGACATGAGAGCAAAGCAAAAATCTTATAATGCAAAATGTCATAGCTTTAAATGGGAGAAAAAGCTCCCTTTGGTATAGCTGGAAGATTTCAGGGAACATGAATTAGAATTTGCTGGGATAGGAGCCTAATAATGTAAAATATCATAAATGGTAAAGACCTATTGTCATATATGTGTTAAGTGAGAACAATATTGTACAGTTGTAGGGAATTTCAAAAACAGAAAGGAGGGAGATATTGCAAATTATATCAATCCTTTCCTTCAGTTAACTTGATATTATTTAGTAGAATTACTTTGAAAAAACATTCCTGACTGAAAATATTTTGACACCAAAACTAATCTTATACTCTGGAGTCAAGAATATATGACTATTTTATATATACAATAATTATGTTTCTTTTTCCTTTCTTTTTTTTTTTTGTTTGTGCAAGGCAATGGGGTTGAGTGAGTTGCCCAAGATAACAGAACTAAGTAATTATTAAGTGTCTGAAACCAAATTTGAACTTGGGTCCTCCTGACTCAAGGCTGGAGCTTTATCCACTGTGCCACCTAGCTGCCCCTGCAAATATGTTTCTAACAAAGTTCATCAGGCACATTAGTAAGAAATTTAAAAAGGACAATGAAAAACCAAAGTGACATTCTTCAAAGTCCTGGAAAAAGTGAAAGCAAAAATATTACTTCTGGAACTGTTGGGGAAAAAAAACTTATTAAATTGAAACTTTATACATAAAGGTTACACTTAATATATTACACAACAATATTCTTTCTATGAATCTATTTTTCCCTCTGAATTTGAAAATGCAAAGCACTTTAGACCTATAACTGAGATTTAGAAGTTTACAAATATGCATAATTTTAAAAACCTACAATAAAGTGAGAATACATTGAAATAAAAAGTATACATGCACAAATATTTGGACTTTTGTGTAAAATATTATGTCAAAATACATTGGAAGAAAAGGTCAGAATACTACAGACAATCACATTAATTTTTTGCTGTTACTATTGAGGAAAATGAATGCAAACAAATTATGGCAATAAAATGAATGTTTAGCATGCTAAAGACTGGGAAGTGATTTGGAAATTCACATATGTAAAATATATGTCCATTGTAATAATAAAAATAAAAATGAAAAAGAAAAAACATAAAAAACTCTAACAGTAAACATTTTTAAATGCAAAATATCAACTTTTGGTAGCCCCTTGGAGAACTGAACAACTTCACTTCCTGGGACCTTTCAATGATGTATGTTGGAGGGGTCCTAGAGCTGAGAATAAAGAATGTCCGTAGCTAAGGAAAAAGTCCTGTGACTAACTGCCCTAATACTGACAGTATAGTTTCAAAAGAATATTAGAGGGGCGGCTAGGTGGCACAGTGGATAAAGCACTGACCCTGGAGTCAGGAATATCTGGGTTCAAATCCGGTCTCAGACACTTAATAATTACCTAGATATGTGCCCTTGGGCAAGCCACTTAACCCCATTTGCCTTGCAAAAACCTAAAAAAAAAAGGATATTAGAAGAGGAATGACTCATGGCAAATAGAATACTTGAGCTTTAAAGAAATTGTAAATTCTGAATCATCAGCTGGATGAGACTTCCAAATTTGTCAGGCCAGAATTGTGAGGTCCTAGAGAATAGAGAGGGAGAGATGTATAGGGACTGGAAATGGACATTTTCATAAGCAGTAGAATTTGAGCACACAGAGGGTCAGGCCTGGGATTTGCCATGAGAAATAAAGAGAGGAAACTAACAGCATAATTAGAAAAACAACAGGGCAGAAAATGTCATATCTTGAAGCATCTTGGAAAACAGGATATGCAGCAGGTGGGAGGATTCCAATTACTTTAATCATCTGATGGAGAAGGAGACTTAGATTGAAAAATATCTAAAATGACAAGAATTTCTTTTCATGTGTATAAAGTGTGGGCCAAAATTGAGACCAGTTTTTACTAATGTAAAAAATAAGAATGCAGATTTATTCAAGGAGATCATTCAGTACTTTCAGTATTGTGCAACAGTGAAGGTCCTTAGAAAACTGAAATTCTAGGATTCTAACTATCCTGAACGAAGGAAAAGTTAGTGGGAGTCTAGTTAAGAATGCAGTATTTCTCAGTATGTAAGTCCCACCTTTGAGTAGAACACTTACGAATTGATTTTGAAGTCAGAACTTTTAAAGGTCTTTGATTTAGAACCTAGAATATCTGAGCCTCATGGAAATAAACAATCCTGAATTGATGATGGCCATTGTCGTTAAATAGTCAGTTGTGGAATCCTGAGATGGATAATTCAAAAGGTGCTTGCTTTTCTGAACATAATTTCTCAATTTAAATAAAATGCTTATTGGACATTAGGATATCTAAGAAAGACAAACATGAAAACCAAGTAGAAAAGTAGGACTGGTCTTTACATAATGGGAGATTTTTAGTGGTTTAAGTGGAAAATTCACTAAAGAAATAGGTATCAGGAAGAGATAATATCAGTTCTAGGAGGTTCATGGAGAAAAGGAGAGATTGAGAAGAGGCTGTAGAAGAAGGGATTTAGATAACCAAGCCAAGACTCCAAACTTCAGGACTGGAGTGTTTCCCAATTTTCCAGATGCCATAGCTTTGAGGGTTTTGAGATCTAAAGTAATCTACTGTGTAATGAATCTTCAATTGCTAATAGTCAAAAATTTCAAGACTTACTTCATTTTATAATTTATATTTTATTCTACTTTCTGAATTACATGTTATGAAAGGGTTTTTTTTAACATTCATCTATTTGCATATTTAAAAGTTACATGTTTTCTACCACCCTCCCCTCTCACCCCCACACCTTAGCAACAGTCTAGTTGTTGTTTTGCATGCCCATTTGTGACTAACATATTTGTGTTAGTCAATTTGTGGTATCTAACCTTTTGTTAAATGATGTATAGCACAATTAGCACTGAGAAAAGAAACTGATTAGATACAAAACTTAAAAATAAACAAATAAAGAAGTCAAAAAACATAGTTATAAATTCCAAGAAGATCTGGGTTTAGAATTCAAAATTCCTAACACCTTGAGGCCTTAACTCTTGTGGATTCTCGGGACATATCAAGCATCTATGATACTAGACTGGAGGTGAGAACACTGAATTTCTAGGCCAGAGTATAATTCAGGTCTTGGAAAGTTCAGATTTAGAAGGGAAAAACAGATAATATATGATATGTGGGATGGTTCTTTAATTGTACTGCTTAAAAAATGAAATAAGGTTTATTAGCTGACAGAGACTGTAGAATCTGCCAGGCCATAATCTCTCAGGGCATAGAGAATAAAGAAAGGAAGATATACTGGGTCAGGGAAGGGACATTTTCAGAAGCAGCAGGATTTGTCACACAGAGTTTTAGGGCTAGGAGTTGGCATGGAGATGAAAATGAGAGAGCTAACAGTGCACACAGAAGAGAAAATCAAAGAGTGAAGACAACACATGAGGTAGAAAACATTTTGTTCAGTGTCCTGGAGAACAGGGATGGTTCAGAGAATAGAAATCATCAGTTTGGGAAGTGATCTTCCAGAAGGATATTTTAATACACACATACATACATAGGCATATATATGTATATGCATCAATATAAATATATATATATATAAGTGTATACATAATTTGATACATGTATGTTTATGTGAATATATGTATATTAATATGTACAACTATATATTTATGCATGGTTTATATGTAAATATACATGTATATATGCACACAAATTACCAAGTGTGTTTTCATCCATATATATATATATATATATATATATAGTCAATTACTAATCCACCAAATCCATAATCCCTTAACAGGTAAACAACTCAGTTTCCATATATTGCATCCTTTAGTAAAGTGTTTTGTTCATATGACAATTTTTTATAAAAAGGACAATCAAGAATTTTTCAACAAAATAACGTGTTTAGGAAAAAGAGCTTAAAGGAGAAAAGTGTTTTATTTCACAATCATCATATTTTTAAGATCCATTGATACTGTACTCATAATCCAAATAAGGAAAAATAAAGACATTGTCTTAAGCCAATTAAGAAGATTATGCCTTTACGAAAAAAAGTCATGATTTTAGGGTTTAGTAATGCCCAGAGAAGAAGGAATCACTGAGGTCAAAAGAAGTCAGATCTTTCAATGTATTCTAAACTCCTATATATATTTAGATGGAATGGTTCAAGGAACAAAAATCATCAGTTGGGCAGAGGGTTTCAGAGTGGAAAATCTCTGAAATGGCAATTATTTGTGTTTCATGCACATACGCAGTGGATTTGATGGTCAATTGAAAGAAATTTCATCCCTTTTAATTTGCTTTCCTTTTACTTTGATCATCCATTTTATCAGTCCCTTCTTTTCCTTTCTTTCCCATTCCTCCCTATTTTCTCGTAAGGCCCATAGAAGAGGGGAGGAAAGAGCAAAGAGAAGTCTTGGGCAGAAAACAACAGATTTTGCAGTATCCTGGTGAACAGGATCTGCAATTGATAAGGAATAAAGAGAACAGAAATCATCTGCTTAGGGAAGGATTTCCCAGTAGAAAAATCTTAAAACTCACAAGAATGATATTTTCATATATATATACATATATATATGAATATATATTCATATTTATATGAATAATTAATGGACCCATATACTGTCCAATTTTTTACAAATTTTAAAAACAGTGGGTAAATTATTTTGTAGATCAATGAATTATTTCAGTATCATTTTTGTTTGACATTGGTTATGGATGAGAAAAATAAAGAAACTAAAGCAAAACAATACCAAAAAGTCCTTCAGTATTCAACAAGGACATTTAAAGAACTTAGGGAAATTACTGTAAATGTTTTGTATAGCCAATCACCCTCTCCCAAAATCAATAACTTCTATGCAGCTAAAGAAATGCCTTTCCATATAATTTTTTTAATAAATAATTTTGTTTCTATGAAATATTAATAAAAATGACAATAGGATTTTTGACAGTAAGACATAGTGTTTAGTATAATACTCTTATAAAGAAGACTTCTCTTTAGAAATCATTATATTTTCAGAACCATGTATATTGTAATCATAATGCAATAAAAAAATTAAAATGATACCTTGATTAAATTTAGCTTATTTAGTTTTAGAAACCAAAATTTTATGACTTGGATTGTTCTAAAAACATTCAAGACTGTGGGTTCTAGTGCCCTTCATGTAGCAATGATGGAAATTGTTGATCACCTGGTCAAATAACGACTGTATAAGAAAATATATTCTTCCTCTGAGAAAACCAAGAGGGAGTGAAAACTTAAGCCAGAATACAGGATTGTGGAGGTCCCTTAGAACCTAGAACATTGGATTATGCTGGACTGGATATTCTAGATTTTGGTGCTATTGTTGCCACTGGTTTCTTGGATTTGGTTCTGACTGTGACTAATCACCACTCAGACACAGAAATGCTGTTTTTGGAAAGAAGATAGAAATTTATTAAAAGACGTTAAAACATATAATGCTTGTTGATGGTTTCAGATAGATACTGCTTATTATTCTAAGGAACAATGCATTTATTCCTAAGCTCTCTAGTGTTTTTAGTAGGAAAGGGTGCTGTATTTTGTCAAAACTTTTTCCAGCATCTATTGATATAATCATGTGATTTCTGATAGATTTCTTATTGATATAATTAATTGTGCTGACAGTTTTCCAAATATTGAACCAACCCTACATTCCTGGGATAAATCCTACTTGCTCATAATGCATTATCCTAGTGATAACTTGTAGTCGTTTTGCTAAGATTTTATTTAAGATTTTTTCGTCTATATTCATCAGGGAGCTAGGTCTATGATTTTCTTTCTCTGTTTTAACTCTTCCTGATTTAGGTATCAGCACCACATTGGTGTCATAAAAAGAGTTAGGCAGAGTTCCATCTTCACCGATTTTTCCAAAGAATTTATATAGGATTGGAACCAGTTGTTCCTTAAATGTTTGATAGAATTCACTTGTAAATCCATCTGGTTTTGGAGATTTTTTCTTAGGGAGTTCTATACCGGCTTGTTGAATTTTTTTCTGAGATAGGGTTATTTAGGTATTTAATTTTCACTTCATTTAACCTGGGCAACTTATATTTTTGTAAATATTACTCTATTTCATGTATGTTGTCAAATTTATTGGCATAGAGTTGGAAAAAATAATTCTGAATTTTGACTTTAATTTCCTCCTCATTGGTGGTGAGTTCCCCTTTTTCATTTACGATACTAGTAATTCGTTTTTCTTTTTTCTTTTTTTTTAAATCAAATTGACCAGAGGTTTGTCAATTTTATTGTTTTTTTTTTTTTTCAGAAAAACAGCTCTTGGTTTTATTTATTACTTCAATAGTTTTCTTGCTTTTGATGGTTTAACTGTCAGATCAATGGAAAGAAAAGCATTTTATGAAGATGGAAAAGATGGAGAATACCATTAAAAATAAACTAGACAATTTTGATTACATTAAATTAAAAAGCTTTTACACAGACAAAACCATTGTAACTAAGGTCAAAAGAAATGCAGTAAATTGGGAAACAATTTTTAAGATTAGTTTTTCTGACAAAGGACTCATTTCTAAAATATAGAGAGAACTGAGTCAATTTTTTTTTAAAAAAGACAAGCCATTCCCCAAATGACAAATGGTCAAATTATATGCAAAGGCAATTTACAGATGAGGAAATCAAAGCTATCCATAGTCATATGAAAAATTGCTCTAAATCTCTACTTAGAGAACTAAATTAAAACATCTCTGAGGTACTACCTCACACCTCTCAGCCTGACCAATATGATCAGAAAGGAAAATGATCAATGTTGGAAGGGTTGTGGGAAATCTGGGACACTATTACACTGTTGGTGGAGGTGTGAACTCTTCCAACTTTTCTGGAGAGAAATTTGAAGCTACACCCAAAGGGTAACAAAAATGTGCATACTGTTTGATTCAGCAATGCCACTACTGGGCCTACACCCTGAAGAGATGAAGAAAAAGCCTAAAAATATCACTTGTACAAAAACATTCATAGCTTCCCTGTTTGTGATGGCAAAGAATTGGAAATCAAGTAAATGACCTTCAATTGGGGAATGGCTTAGCAAACTGTGGTATATTTATGTCATGGAACAATATTGTTCTATTAGAAACAAGGAGGGATGAGATTTCAGGGAAGCCTAGAGCAATTTGCATGAACTGATGCTCAGTGAGATGAACATTACCAGAAAAGCACTGCAAACCCTATCAGCAAACATGGGGGTGATGTTCAGCCCTGATGGATTGCTCGTTCCATCAGCACAACAACCAGGGACAATTTTGGGCTGTCTGCAATGGAGAATACCATCTGTATATAGATAAAGACCCGTGCATCTTGAAAAAAATTCAAGGACTATTCCCTTTAATTTAGGAAAAAATGCAGATATCTTATTGTCTCATCTTGTTATCTCTTATAAAACTCTCCACATAAATATACATATTAATAGTAAAAATAACAGTAATCATATGATTATTTCAATAGATGTTGAAAAATTCTATGATAAAATACAACATCCATTAGTAACATAATTCATCTAGAGCAAAAAAGGGCAAGAAGAGCAAGGGAACCAATGAAAAAATCTAAAGGAAGGTGACCTGGTTCTACCAGATCTAAAACTATACTATGAAGCAGCAGTCATCAAAACTGCCTGGTACTGATTAAGGAATAGAGTAATGGATCAGTGGATTCAGATAGGTTCAAAAGAAACTGCCGTAAATGACTACAGATATCTGCTATTAGACAAACCCAAAGACATTTGTCTGTGGGATAACTCACTGTTTAACAGAAATTGTTGGGGAAACTAGAAAGTAGCATGTAAAATACTGGCATAGATTCACATCTCAAACCCTATATCAAAATAAGACCAAAATTTGAACAGAATTTAGACATAAAGGTCGATACTACAGAAAACTTAATAGACCAAAAAATACCCTTTCCATCTTATCTATGGAAAAGGGATAAATTTATGACCAAACAAGAATTAGAGCAGATTATGAACTGGAAAAATGAATGATTTTGACTATATTAAATTAAAAAGGGTTTGAGCTAATAAAATAAATGTTGCCAAAATTAGAAGGAAAGCAGAAAGCTGGGGAAAAAATCTTCACAACCAGGAGTTTTGATAAAGGTACAATTTCAAAAAAATATAGAGAATTGCATCAAATTTATAATTTCTCTACTCACTCCACAATTGATGAATGGTTAATGGATATGAATAGAAGAAATTAAAGCTACATATAATCATATGGAAAAATGCTCCAAATCACCATTCATTAGAGAAATGCCAATTAAAACAACATTGAAGTATCATCTCACACCTGTTAGATTAGCCAAGATGGGGAAAAGGGAAGATCATAAATGTTGGAGAGGTTGTGGGAGGATTGGGACATTGATGCATTGCTTGTGGGGTTGTGAACAGATCCAACATTTCTGGAGAACAACAGGGAACTATACCCAAAGAACACTAAAACTGTTCATACCCATTGACCCAGCAATTCAAATTCTAGGTCTATATCCAGATGAAATTATAAAAATTCAGAAATGTCCTACATGATACACAATAATGATAGCAGTTCTTTTTGTACTGGAAAAGCACTGGAAATTGAAGGGATGCCCATGAATTGGGGAATTGCTAAAGAAGTTACAGTACATGAATACTATATAATGCTATTGTTCTATAGGAAAACATTAATAGTCAGACTCTAGAGTATCATGGAATGACTTAAGGGATCTGATGCTAAGTGAAGGGAATAGAACCAAGGGAATAATGTACACAACAGCAACAACATTGTGAGATGAACAATCTTGATGGAAGCAGCTCCTCTTGGTGGTCCAGAGAGCTGGAACAGGAGCTGTATTTGATTGTTTATGGGCAATATTGTCCACAACAAGAGGAACAAAAGCAAAACCAAACCAAACATATGAAGAAAAGCCCTTATGAATCTGATGAACCCTTTATAAAAATTATTTCTTATATATCTCCTTCCCTTAATCCCAATTCCTCATGCTTAAAATTACAAATTTATAAGCATGTTTAACAAAATATGTATCTAAAATGATAAACTGACTGTTCCCTGCTGAGAGGTGCAGGGTTGGAAGGGAGAGTGAGGGAAATTTCATAACTTGTAAATATACAGGTACATATGGATGAAAATGAATAAATTTTTAAAAAGAAAAAAACATATTATGTCTTAGGGAATACAGAATAAATGAATTCAAAGGAAAGTTTTGAGTAAGGTTCAACCCCTGGATAAGACTGAAGAAACTTCTAGGCCAGAAATGTGAAGGTTTCAGAGAAGAGCAAGGGGGAGATGTATAAGTTCTGGGAATGGATATTTTCAGAACAGGAAAGATTTGACCACATAGAGTCCCTGGCCTGTGTGTTGTCATGGAGTCGCAAATGAGGGAACTTTAATTGATCTTACAGGAGAAGTTGCCAGAGCAAAGAGAACCCTTAGGGCAGTAAAGGTCAGATCTAGCTATGTTCAAGTAAGCAGTATATGCTGTAGTGGAAGTAGTTCAAAGAAAAGAAATCAACATCAGGGAAAGGTACCTTCCAATACAAAATATTATACATTTCCAGGATTTCATTAAATATATTATTAACAAACAAAATTCTATGTTCCATTTCTAGGAAAAGAAAAGAAGATCTATTATTTCATTCAAATATTTAGCAGCAAATTCTTGCAAATCTTCAAAAAAATAATCATATGTTCTACCATGCATTCAGTTATTTGGTGAAAGCATGTCTTATTTTTCTTTGTTTATGTAAACATCCTGCAATAAGGTAAAATATCAGTACTCTGAAACAAATGAAATCCAGTGAAGATCCTTCCTTGCTAAAGATTGCCCTTCCATTTTTGGTAAAGACTGTTATTGATATGATTATTCATTCTAAGGAAAGGATGATGTTTTCTCCATAAAATGTAAGGTGAAATAAAATGAGAACTGATAGTGGTTCAGACTCATATTTCAAAATCGGGATATTGCTTCTGACCAAAATGGCAGAGAGAAGACAGGCACTATGCATGAAATCTCCTGATCTTCCCCCATATATAATATGAAACAAACCTCTTAACACAAATCCAATCAACAAAATCCAGAAAGAGAAGCTAGGAGAAGAACATGTACCTCAAGGTTTGTCTTCCAGGATCATGCTTGAGCCAGATGCAGAAAGCAGACTCTGCAGGGAGCACAGGGCAGGGTGAGAGTTGAAAACAGAAATAGCCTGGTTAGTGATGGGGTGAGAGACTGAGAGCAGGACTAGCCTGATCACCTGCAGAGGCCTGAGCCATCTGGGGAGCATAGGCATTGGCTGTGCCAATGATAGACTGACACTTACCATCAAGGTTGGAGGGTTAGTTCCAGTGCAGGAAAGTTGCAGACATTGATCCCCAGGCTCCTCTGGTCAAAGGAACTCAGAGTCCATACTTTCATTTCAGCTGAAGCCTCTTCCCAAAACAAACACAATTATATCCCACCTCCACCACAGGCTCAGGTGTGAGTAGCAGAACTCCTTCAGCTATGAATAGGGAGAGTAATTGCTTTGCCTCAGGGCATAACCCCTCCACTGTACAAAGATAAATGTATTCAGCAGCTTCAGCCAACCTTTCCTGGCCAAGGGAGAGGGGCTCAAATCAAGGTCACAGACACTTGAGAGAAAGCAATCAGCATCCTCTAACCCCCAACAAATTATGGAAAGAATTAATTATTTCATCCTAGATAATGACAATAATGAAACAACATACCAAAGCCTAAGGGATACACTCAAGGCAGCTGTCAAGGGATATATTATATCTTTAAATGTTTACAGGAATAAATTATAGAAAGAAAAAATGAATGAACTAAATATGAAAGTAAAAAATTAAAGAAAAAACAAATTTGCCCCCCCAATTAAATACCAAATTAGAAATCCTAAAAATTAAAGGAGAAATTAATAAAATGGAAAGCAAGAAAACAAAATAAAATCAAGAGTTGGTTTTATGAAAAAAAACTATAAAATTGATGAACTTCTGGTCAATTTGATTACAAAAAGAAAGAAGAAAACAAAATTGTTAGTATCACAACTGAAAAAAGGGAACTCATCAGCAATGAGGAGGAAATTAAAGTAAAAATTGAAAATTATTTTACTCAACTCTATGCCAATAAATTTGATAATCTAAGTGTAATGGATGAATATTTACAAAAACATAAGTTGCCCAGATTAAATGAAGGGGAAATTAAATACCTAAACAAACTTACCTTAGAAAAAGGAATTCAGCAAGCCATTATTGAAATACCTAAGAAAAATTCTGCAGGGCCAGATGGATTCACAATCAAACCTTTAAGGAACAATTGGTTCCAATTCAAAATAAACTCTGGAAAAATAGGTGAAGATGGAATTCTGCCTAACTCTTTCTCTGACACCAATATATACACCAGGAAGAGTTAAAACACAGAAAGAAAATTATAGACCTATCTCCCTGATAAATACATATATATATATATATGTATATATATATATATATATATATGAAAAAATCTTAAATAAAATCTTAGCAAAATGATTACAACAAATTCTCACTTGGATAACACATTATGACTGAGTAGGACTCATCCCAGGAATGCAGGGTTGGTTCAATATTAGGAAAACCGTCATCATAAATAATCATATCAATACCAAACCTATCAGAAATTATATGATTATGTCAATAGATGCTGAAAAAGTTTTTGACAAAATACAGCACCCATTTCTACTAAAAACACTAGAGAATATAGGAATACATGGATTGTTCCTTAGAATAAGAAGAAGTATCTGTCTGAAACATCAATAAGCATTATATGCAATGGGGATAGGTTAGAGGCATTCCCAATAAGATCAGGGGTGAAGCAAGGATGCTCATTATCATACTACTATTCAATTTTGTATTTGAAATGTTAGCTTCAGGACTTCCAGACAAGATGGCAGAGAGAAGACAGGCATAGTTCTAAAGTCTCCTGATCTTTCCCCGTATATCATATGAAACAAACATCTTAACATAAATCTGACCCACAAAACCCAGAAAGAAAAGCCAGGTGAAAGAACATCTACCTCACGATTTATCCTCTGCAGCTTTGGGTGAGTTCAGGTGTGTGAGTCCAGGCACAGAGGGCAGATCAGTCCCGGATCATCCAGATTAGCAGCTGAATTAGAGCTGGGGAGTCTGACTGCCCAGGAGATGGAACTGCTCACTCATCAGTGTGGTTACAACACAGGGGCTTGTGTCAACTAGGGAGCAGAGGCACTGGTGTTAGCACTGACCCTCTGGAGTTTGCTGACATGGCTGAGGGGAGAGTTCTGGTGCAGGAGAGCTGTGGACACCATCCTTGGGCTCTCTGGGTCTGAGGAACTCTGACTCCATGCCTACAATGCACCTGAGGACCCTTCCCAGAACAAACAATTGCAGACTACTTCTGCCTTAGGCACAGGTGGGTGAGCAGAAGAACCAGTCCAGCTGACAATAGGGAGTGGAATGACCTCACACCAGGGTAAAGCCCACCATTGACTAAAGGCAAAAGGATTCAATAGCTCCAACTCCTCCCTTCAAGTTAAGGGAGAAGGCCTCAGTCAAGGTCACAGACACACCAGAGAAAGCAACAACACCACTTACTGGCCAACCAGGGAAATTGCACTCAGTGAGTAAAGCTTCTAGTGATCCCAACAAGAAACACCTGTGAACCAACCCCTCCCCAACTCAAGGTCTTAAAGAAATGAAGAAGGGTCCGCAGAAAGGTGGATCCATAGAAAAATTCTTGGATGGAAATCGCCCTAATTCAGAGAGATCTAGAACATTTGAAGAGAATATAATCTGGTCTCCAGCACAGAAAGACTCCCTCGAAGAAATAAGGAAGGAGTTTAAAAATCAATTGGAAAATTTGGGGAAAAAACACAAGAGAAGATTTAAAATTTAAAAAAATAGAAGAAATAGAAGAAAATGTAAAATATCTCATCAGCCAAACCACTGATGGCGAGAATAGGTCAAGAAGGGGCAACCTGAAAATTATTGGACTTCCTGAAAACATTGAAAAGAAAAAAAAAGCCTGGACTTCTTATTACAGCATCTAGTGATGGAAAATTGCCCTGATATCATGGAACCAGAGGGCAAAGTAGATACTGAAAGGATACATCGATCCCCTCCAGAAACAGATCCCAAAATGAAAACAGCAAAGAAAGTTGTGGCCAAATTCCAGGACTATCAGGTAAAAGAGAAAATCCTTCAAGTAGCCAGAAAGAAAGAATTTAAATATAAAGGAGCCACAGTAAGGATTACACAGGACCTGGCTGCATCGCCACTGAGGTGTCAAAGTGCCTGAAATGAGATATTTTGAAGAGCAAGGGAGCTTGGAATGCAGCTGAGAATCTACTATCCTGCAAAGCTGAGCCTCTTATGAGGGCAAACACACTGAAGGGGGTGATATTCAGAAACAAAATACTAGGGAATACAGATGGGGGGGGCAAATGGGGGAAAATACAAAAAAAAGGAAAGATAGCGTGGAGTGCAATACAGAATTAGTAAACATAACTTTGAATTTGAATGGGATGATCTCTCCCTTAAAATGCAAGCGAATAGCAGAGTGGATCAAAAACCAGAACCCTACGATATGATTTCACTCTCAACATACTCAATTTGGATCAATGTACACCATGGAAACAAAATAAAGACTGACAGACTGCTTTCTGTGGGGTAGGGTGGGGGGAGGGAGATAAAATTGGGAGAAAAAATTGTAAGACTCAAATAAAATCTTTAAAAAATAAAAAAAAGAAATGTTTGCTTCGGCCATAAGAGAAGAAAAAGAAATTTAAGGAATTAAATTTGTGAAGGAAGAGACAAAAGTCTCATTTTCTGCAGATGACATGATGTTATACCTAGAGAATTTAAAAAAAAAAGCCTAAAAACTGCTAGAAATAATTAGCAACTTTAGCAAAGTTGCATGATATAAAATAAACGCTAATAAATCCTCAATATTCCTATATAGAACAAGCAAGAGGCATCAGAAACAGCTAGAAAGAGAAATCCCATTCAAGATACCTTCAGACAATATAAAATACCTGATAGTGTACATGGTAAGGCAGAAGCAGAAACTTTTTGAAAACAGTTACAAAACATTTCTCAAACAAATAAAATCAGATTTAAATAACTGGACAAATATCAACTGCTCATGGATAGGCTGAGCTAATTTAATAAAAATGACAATTCTGCAAAATGAAACTACTTTTTGGTTCAGTACCAATCAAAACTCAAATGAATTCCTTTAATGATTTGGAAAAATTGTAAGTAAATTCATTTAGAGAAATAAAAAGTTGAGAATCTCCAGGGATTCGATGAAAAAAGTAGAAAAGAAGGTGGCTTAGCCCTACCAAAAATAAAATTATTTTATAAAGCATTAGTCATCAAAACTTTCTGGTATTGGGGACTTCTGGCCAAGATGGTGGAGGGAAGATAGGCACAGTTCTAAAGTCTCCTGATCTCTTCCCCATCCATCACATGAAACAAACCTCTTAAAAGAAATCCGACCCACAAAACCCAGAAAGAAAAGCCAGGAGAAAGAACAACTATCTCAGGATTTGATTTGTCTCCTACAGCATCTTTGGCCAAATTTGGGAGGGTGAGTCTGGGCTCAGAGGGAGGATAAGCCCCAGATCACCCAGATTAACAGCTGAATTGGAACCTGGAGTCTGAGGGCCCGAGAGCAGGACCTGGTGGATAAGCTGTAGGGCTAGACAACAGGGGCTTGAGTTGGCTGGGGAGTGGAGGCGCTGGTGTTGGTGCTATCCCCTGGCAGAGTGCGGACTGGGCTGGAGGGGGGGGGGGGCGGAGAGTTCTGCAGCAGGAAGGCTTTGTACACCATCCCTGGGCTCCTCTGGTCTGAGTCTCATTACAACTCAGACTTCTCCCCTAACAAACAAATGCAAACTACTTCTGCCTCAGGCCCAGGTGTGTGAGCAGAAGAACCAGCCCAGCTGAGGAATGACCTCAGGATAGGGTAAAGCCCACCATTGATTGAAGGCAAAAGAATTCAGTAGCTCCAACTCCTCCCTTCAAGCAAAGGGAGAAGGCCTCAATCAAGGTCACAGACACTCCAAAGAAAGCAAACAGCACCTCCTACTGTCCATCCAGAGAAATTACACTCAGTGAGTAAAGCCATTAGCAATCCCAAGTCCCTGTGAACCAGCCCCTCCCCAACTCAGTTATTAGCAAAATGAAAAAGGGTCAGCGGAAAGGTGTATCCATAGAAAAATTCTTGGAAGGGAAAGACCATAACTCAGAGAGACCTGGAATCTCTGAGGAGAATGCAATCTCGTCTTCAGCACAGAAAGACTTCCTTGAAGAAGTAAGAAAGGAGCTTAAAAATTTGGGAGAGACAATTAATACCTTACAACATGAAAACAAAACCTTAGAAAGTACAATTGGACAAATACAAAATGAGAATAATTCTCTCAGATCCTCAAATGGGCAAATGCAAAAAGAAATTAATACTCTCAAAACCTCAATTGGTCAAATGGAAAGCTCTTTCAAAAGTAGAATTGACCAACTGGAAAAGGAGTTGCAAAAGATTAATGAAGAAAACTCCTCCCCCTAAAAAATAATGCAGTCTACAGAAACTAATGACTCCATGAGACAGCAAGAGTCATTTAAACAAAATCACAAAAAAAAATAGAAAAAATAGAAGCAAATGTAAAATACCTCATCAACAATTCCACTGACCTCCAGAACAGAACGAGGAGGGGCAACCTGAAAATTATAGGATTTCCTGAAAACATTGAAGAGAAAAAAACTTAATATTACAGGATCTAGTGATGGAAAACTGCCCTGATATCATAGAATTGGAGGGCAAAGTAGTTATTGAAAGAGTACATCGATCCCCACCAGAAAAATATCCTAAAATGAAAACCCCAAGGAATGTTATGGCCAAACTCCAGAACTATCAGATAAAAGAGAAAATCCTGCAAGCAGCCAGAAAGAAACAATTTAAATATCAAGGAGCCACAGTAAGGATCATACAGGACCTGGATGCATCAACATTAAGGGATTGAAGGGCCTGGAATGAGACATTTTGAAGAGCAAGGGAGCTTGGAATGCAGCCAAGAATCTACTTTCCCACAAAGCTGAGCCTTCTCTTCCAGGGAAAAAGATGGACATATAACAAAATGAAAGAATTCCAAAAATTTCTGATGAAAATACCAGAGCTAAACAGAAAATTTGGACATCAAGCAGGAGGTTCAAGAGACACATGAAGAGGTAAAAAAAAAAGGGGGGGGTGACGGGAAAAGGAAAAAAAATGCAATCCAGTAAGTTGAAACTGGCTACATCCCAGCATGGTGGGGGAAAGATTCTCATAAATAATGAGAATTGTAACTCTAACAGAGAGAATATACCTATCCACAAATAATGGACATTCATGACCTATCCATGAGAATGCTATCTAAAGAGATGCAACTGGCTTTAACCCTACTTGGGAGAAAGACTCTGATAAGTCTCAGATATTTTGACTCTATTCAATAGAATATACTGAACTAGAAGGGACATACATTCAGAATTTTCTATGACTTAGATAGAATGATCTAAAAAACACTACCTCCTTAAAAAGGGGGACAGGAAAGAGACTGGAGGAGGGATGGGATTGAATGGGGTAAATCTCATTACACTAAGAAGTACAAAAAATATATGCTAATAGAGGGGAAGAAGGGAGCAGATGAGAAACACCTGAATATTCTTCTCATCAGACTTGGCTTAAAGTCAACCTACACATACTCAGTTAACGTAGAAAACATCTAACCTTGAAAGTATTAAAAGGGGAGAAGGGGAGGGGGGGGCGTGGAAAGGGAAGGGGAAGTGCGGGAAAAAAAGGGGAAATAACAAAAGGAAGGGAAGGGAAAAGGGTAAAAGGGAAAGGGGAAAGAAAGGGGAAGATGTGATATAGGAGGGCAAACACACTGAAGGGGGTGGTATTCAGAAACAAAATACTGGGGAATATGGATAAAGGGGTGAAAAAGGGGGCAAAATACAATCGGAGGGAAGATAGCATGGAGGGCAATAAAGAAGTAGTAATCATAACCTTGAATGTGAATGGGATGAACTCTCGCTTAAAACTTAAGCGAGGGGCAGCTAGGTGGCATAGTAGATAAAGCACCAGTCCTGGATTCAGGAGTAACTGGGTTGAAATCAGACACTTAATAATTACCTAGCTGTGTGGCCTTGGGCAACCCATTTAACACCATTTGCCTTGCAAAAACCTAAAAAAAAAGTAAGCGAATAGCAGAGTGGATATTAAAACCAGAATCCTACAATATGCTGCTTACAAGAAAATCATTTGAAGCAGAGAGATACATATAGAGTAAAGGTAAAAGGTTGGAGCAAAATATATTTGGCTTCAGTTGAAGTAAAAAAAAAAAAAGCAGGGGTAGCAATCCTTATCTCAGACAAAGCAGCAGCAAAAATTAATATCATTAAAAGGAAACTTTATTTTCCTAATATGTACCATAGACAATAAAGTCATTTCAATATTGAATATATATGTACCTAGTGGGACAGCACCCAAATTCTTAGATGAGAAGCTGGAAGAACTACATGGAGACATAGACAGCAAAACTCTATCAGTGGGAGACCTCAACCTCCCACTATCAGATCCAGATAAATCGAAACATAAAATAAACAAGAAAGAAGTTAAGGAGGTAAATAGATTGTTAGAAGAATTAGATATGGTAGACTTATGGAGGAAACTGAAAGGGGACAGAAAGGGATATACCGTTTTCTCTGCAGTACATGGAACTTATACAAAAATTAACCATGTACTAGGACATAAAAACCTAATTATCAACTGCAGAAAGGCAGAAATAGTGAATATATCTTTCTCAGATCACAATGCAATAAAAGTCAGATGCAATACTGGGCTAACGAGACATAGACCCAGAACAAATTGGAAACTGAATAACCTCATTTTAAAAAAATGATTGAACCAAAAAACAAATTATAGAAAGAATTCACCATTTTATCCTAGATAATGATAATAATGACACAACATACCAAAACCTATGGGATTCATTCAAAGTGACTCTCAGAGGTTATATTATAGCTCTAAATGCTTACATGAATAAATTGGAGAAAGAGGAAATCAATGAACTAAACTTGGAACTAAAATAATTAGAGAAAGAACAAATCAAAAATCCCAAATTAAATACTAAATTAGAAATTCTAAAAATTAAAGGAGAAATTAATAAAATCGAAAGCAAAAAACTATTGAATTAATAAATAAATCCAAATGTTGGTATTATGAAAAAACCAATAAAATTGATAAACCTCTGGTCAATTTGATTGAATAAAAGAAAGAAGAAAACCAAATTGCTAGTATCATAAATGAAAAAGGTGAACTCACCACCAATGAGGAGGAAATTAAAGTAATAATTCAAAATTATTTTGCCCAACTTTATGCCAATAAATTGTATAATTTAAGGGAAATGGAGGGATATTCACAAAAATATAAGTTGCCCAGGTTAAATGATGAAGGGATAAAACACCAAAACAACCCTATCTCAGAAAAAGAAATTCAACAAGCCATTATTGACCTCGCTAAAAAAAAAAATCTCCAGGGCCTGATGGATTCACAAGTGAATTCTACCAAACATTTAAGGAACAATTGGTTCCAATTCTATATAAACTCTTTGGAAAAATAGGGAAAGATGGAACTCTGCCTAACTCTTTCCATGAAACCAATGTGGTGCTGTTACCTAAATCAGGAAGAATTAAAACAGAGAAAGAAAATTATACACCCATTTCCCTGATGAATATAGATGCAAAAATCCTACATAAAATCTTACCAAAACAAATACAACAAGTTATTACTAGGATAATACATTTTGATCAAGTAGTATTTATTCCAGGAATGCAGGGTTGGTTCAATATTAGGAAAACTGTTAGTATACTCATTTATATCAACAACAAACCTATCAGAAATCATATGATCACATCAATAGGTGCTGAAAAACCTTTTGACAAAATAAAGTATCCATTCCTATTAAAAACACTAGAGAGTGTAAGAATAAATGGACTGTTCCTTAAAATAATTAGTAGTGTCTATCTGAAACCATCAACAAGTATTATATTCAATGGGGAGTGCGTAGAGACATTCCCAGTAAGATCAGGGGTGAAACAAGGGTGCCCATTATCACCACTATTCAATATTGTATTAGAAATGTTAGCATCAGCAGTTAGAGACGACAAAGTATTTGAAGTAATTAGAATTGGGAAGGAAGAGACAAAACTCTCACTCTTTGCAGATGACATGATGGTCTACCTAAAGAATCCCAAGTAATCATCCAAAAAACTACTGGAAACAATTAGCAATTTTAGCAAAGGTGCAGGTTATAAAATAAACCCTCGGGAATCCTTAATTTTTCTATATATGTCTAGTAAGATACAGAAGGAAGAGCTAGAAAGAGAAATCTCATTCAAAGTAACCTCAGACAATATAAAATACTTGGGAGTCTATTTGCCAAGACAGATTCAGAATCTTTTTGAAAACAATTATAAAACACTTCTCACACAAATTAAATAAAATTTAAATAACTGGGCAAATATCAACTGCTCATGGTGAGGTAGAGCTAATATAATAAAAATGGCAATTCTACCAAAACTAAACTATCTGTTTAGTTCCCTACCAATCACAATTCCAAAAAATTACATTAATGAGTTAGAAAAAATTTTAAGTAAATTCATATAGAGAAATAAAAAGTCAAGAATTGACAGGAGTTTAATGAAACAAAGTACAAAAGAAGGTGGCTTAGCCCTACCTGATCTAAAATTATACTATAAAGTATAAGTAATCAAAACTGTTTGGTATTTGGTAAGAATTAGAGTGGTGTACCAATGGAATAGACTAGGTGTCAAAGCAGTAGATGATTACAGTAATCTGCTGTTTGACAAACCCAAAGAGTCCAGCCATTGGGATAAAAACTCCCTCTTTGATAAAAAAAAAAAAAGAACTGCTGGGATAATTGGAAGTTAGTATGGAAGAAACTTAGATTAGACCAACACCTCACATACTTTACCAAGATAAGATCCAAATGGTTACAGAACATAGACATAAAAAACAATACTATAAGCAAATTAGAAGATCAAAGACTTGTTTACCTGTCAGATCTATGGAAAGGGGAGCAGTTTATGACTAAGGAAGAGTTGGAGAATATCACCAAAAACCAATTAGATGACTTCAGTGACATTAAATTAAAAAGCTTTTGTACAGACAAAACCAAAGTAACCAAGATCAAAGAAAAGTAGTAAATTGGGAAACAATCTTTACAACTATTGATTCTGACAAAGGACTCATTTCTAAAATATACAGAGAATTGAGTCATGTTTTAAAAACAAAAAGCCATTCCCCAATTGACAAATGGTCAAAGGATTGGCAAAGGCAATTTACAGATGAGATCAAAGCAGTCCATAGCCATATGAAAAAATGCTCTAAATCATTAATTATTAGGGAAATGCAAATTAAAGCTTCTCTGAGGTACCACCTCACACCTCTCAGATTGGCCAATATGACCAGCAAGGACAATGTTCATTGTTGGATCAATTTTGGGAAATCTGGGACACTATTACATTGTTGGTGGAGCTGTGAACTCATCCAACTCTTCTGGAGAGCTATTTGGAACTATGCCCAAAGGGAAACAAAAATGTGCATACCCTTTGACCCAGCAATACTACTACTGGGTCTATACCCTGAAGAGATGATGAAAACATTAAAAATATTAATTGTACAAAAATATTTATAGCAGCCCTGTTTGTGGTGGCAAAGAATTGGAAATCAAGTTAATGTCCTTCAATTGGGAAATGGCTCAGCAAACTGTGGTATATGTATGTCATAGAACACTATTGTTGTATTAGAAACCAGGAGGGACAGGATTTCAGGGAAGCCTGCAGGGATTTGCATGAACTGATGCTGTGTGACATGAGCAGAACCAGATAAACACTGTACACCCTAACAGCAACATGGGAGTGATGTTCAACCTTGAAGGATTCGCTCATTCCATTAGTGCAACAATTAGGAACAATTTTGGGCTGTTTGCAATGGAGAGGGCCAACTGTATCCAGATAAGGAGCTGTGGAGTTTGAACAAAGTTCAAGGTCTATTACCTTTAATATAGAAAAAAAAACAGATATCTTATTGTTTGATCTTGTTACTTCTTAGACTTCTCTTCTTTAAGGATATGATTTCTCTCTCATCATACCCAATTTGTATCTACATACAACATGGAAACAAAATAAAGATTAACAAAGTGCTTTCTGTGGGGGGTGGGGAAGCAAGTTTGAGGGGGAAATTGTAAAACTCAAATAATATCTTTAATAAAAATTAATTTAAAATCTTTCTGGTATTGGATAAGAAATAGAATGGTGGGTCAGTGGAATATACTAGGTGAAATAGCAGGAAATGACTATAGAATGCTGCTGTTTGCTAAACCCAATGAGTCCAGTTTTGGGGATAAAAACTTTCTCTTTGATAAAAACTTTTTGGAAAATTGGAAGTTGGTGTAGCAGAAACTTGGATTATACCAACACCTCATACCGTATACCAAGATAAGATCAAATGGATACAGGATTTAGACATAAAGTACAATATTATAACAAACTTTAAGATCAAGGAGTAATATACTTGTCAGATCTACAGAAACGGAAGCATTTTATGACCAAGGAAGAGATGGAGAACATCTTTAAAATCAATCTAGATAATTTTGATCAAATTAAATTAAAAAAGCTTTTACACAGACAAAACCATTGTAACCAAGATCAAAAGAATTGTAGTACATTGAGAAACCATTTTTGCAACTAGTATTTCTGACAAAGGACTCATATCTAGAATATACAGAGAATTGAGTCAAGTTTTTTTTTTAAAAAAAACATTCTCTAATTGACATATAGTCGAGGGATATGCAAAGGTAATTTACAGATGAGGAATTCAAAGTGATCCATAGTCATATGAAAAATTGCTCTAAATCTCTATTTCTTAGAGAACTGCAAATTAAAGTATTTCTGAAGTACCATCTCATACCTCTCAGATTGGCCAATATGACCAGAAAGGACAATGATCAATGTTGGAAGGGATGTGGGAAATCTGGGACACTAATACATTGTTGGTAGAGCTGTGAACTCATCCAACCTTTCTGGAGTGCAATTTGGAATTATGCTCAAAAGGCAAGAAAAAGGTGCATACCCTTTGATCTAGCAATACCACTACTGTGTCTATACCCTGAAGAGATTATGAAACAAAGGTAAAAACAACTGCTTTACAAAAATATTCATAACATCTCTGTTTGTGGTGGCAAAGAATTGGAAATTGAGGGGATGTCCATCAATTGGGGAATGGCTTAATAAATTGTGGTATATGTATGTCATGGAACATTATTGTTTTATTAGGAATGAGGAGGGATGGGAATTCAGGGAAACCTGGAAGGATTTGCATGTACTCATGCTGAGCCAAATGAGCAGAACCAGAAGAACATAGTACCTCTATCAGCAACATGAGGGTGATAATCCATCTTAATGGACTTGCTCATACCAACAAGGCAACAATCAGGCACAATTTTGGGATATCTGCGACAGAGAATGTCATCTGTATCCTGAGAAAGAATTGTGGAGTTTGAACAAAGACCAAAGACTATTACTTTTAATTTAAAAATGTTGACTTATCATGTAATTTTTGCCAAACATCATACTTTATGTTTCTTCCTTAAGGATATAATTTATCTCTCATCACATTCAACTTAGATCAATGCACACCATGGAAATAATGTAAAGACTAAAAAACTGACTTCTGTTGGGGGGGGAAGCAAAATTGGGGGGAAACTGTCAAATTCAAAATAAATAAAATCTTTCAAAAATAAAAAAAAGAATTTAAAACACATAAGAAAATGATAGAAAATTTAAGAAGAGCTTAAAGAGTAGACCTGGGGAAGGTGACCTGGGAGTAACACAAGTCCCACATCAGATATTTTGCCTTTTGAGGAAGGGTCTCTTATGGGTAGACTTAGTGTTTCCATTGCCTGAGTCCCTGGTTGCCCCTGACCAAAAGGGAATGCAAGCCAAATCAGGTTAAGGTCAGACCCTCAGACCATATCCTAAATGGTAAAGGAAGTAGGAAAATTCCCTTAACAATACAAACAGATCTTTTACAAAGTTTGTCTCCAACTGAACCCAACACTCAGTTTCTCTGCATCACTATTTTGGGTTCTCAATTTTGGAATGACAGTATTGAGAGACACTAGAACAGAGCAAGTGGTAAATGAGAGACAGTTGATGAAGTACTGGCTCTGAGGTCAGCAGAACTTTAGTTCAAATTCTGCCTCAGACATTTATTAACTATGTGACCCTGGGCAAGTTACTTATGACATGATTGTGACCCTGATTGTCTCCAAAAGTAAGAAAAACAAGACTCAAAATAATTTATAGGCTTAGAATATAATTTATTAAAAGAGTCATATTTTACTCAACAGAATACCAGGCCTGAGAGTAATCATAGATAATGAAACGAGAAAAGTGAAAGCACTTGGAAAAAACTAGACTGGTGCTGGTAGAACCTAAATGGACAGATCAGCAGTATCTTAAAAACTTTCATATATCAAACAAAGAATGGTCCTGAGAACATCAGTCACATGGCCTGGAAAGATCCTTAGAAAGAAACATAGCAATAATTATAAGATTAATGTTCATTTATACTCTTAGCTAAAATATTAATCACTTTGAATGAAATGAAGAGAAAAGGAAAATTTAGACTTTTCTTTTTATTATTTTATTATTTTTTATTTAGTAAAGGTTATATTTATTTTGAGTTTTACAATTTTTCCCCAATCTTGCTTCCCTCCCCCCCACATAAGGCAGTTTGCTAGCCTTTACCATCATTCCCATAGTATACATTGATCTAAGCTGAATATGATGAGAGAGAAATCATATCCTTAAGGAAGAAACATATAGTATGAAATATAGCAGAATTACATAATAAGATAACATTTTAAATTAAAGGTAAAAGTCTTTGGTCTTTGTTCAAACTCCACAATTCTTTTTCAGGATACAGATGGTATTCTCTGTTGCAGATATTCCAAAATTGTGCCTGATTGTTGCCCTGTTGGTATGAGCAAATACATTAAGTTTGCTCATCACTCCCATCTTATTGTTAAAGTGTACAATGTTCTTCTTGTTCTGCTCATCTTGCTCGGCATCAGTTCATGCAAATTCTTCCAGAATTCCCTGAATTCCCATCCCTCCTGGTTTCTAATAGAACAATAGTGTTCCATCACATACATATGCCACAGTTTGTTTAGCCATTCCTCAATTTAAAGACATTTATTTAATTTCTAATTCTTTGCCACAACAAATAGGCTGCTATGAACATTTTTGCACAGGTGATGGTTTTGTCCTTTTTCATCATCTCTTCAGGGTATAGACACAGTAGTGATATTTTTTATTAATTTTTTAAATTCAATTCTTTATTTTTCCAACCACAGTAGAAAAGTAGTTTTCCACAGTCAGAAGATAGTTTTCAACAATTTTTTTTATTAAACATTTGTCTGCCAACCTCCCTCTGTCCCCTCTTCCCTTGGTAGCAAACAGTCTGGTAAAAGTGATAGATGTACATTTATATGTAACAATTTTGCATATTAGTCATTTTGTGTAAGATAATTTAGGTCTAAGGTAAAAGAAAAAATCATAATGATAAAGCATGAGAAAAGTTTTTTAAAAGCATGAACATAATATAAATTCAGATGCTGTGGGGTTTTTTTTCCATGCCATTTCTGTTGTGGTAAGGAAAGTTACTGTTACTAGGATTCATTCTTTCGCAAAAATTTATTTATTTTGAATTTAACAATTTATCTCCTAATCTCACTTCCTTCCCCCCAACCCCCACAGAAGGCAGTCTGTTAGTCTTTACATTGTTGCCATGCTATACATTGATCTAAATTGACTGTGATGAGAGAGAAATCATATCCTTAAAGGAAAAAAAAAGTACAAGAGATAGCAAAGTTGCATAATAAGATAATGTGTTTTTTTAAATTAAAGGTAATAGTCTTTGATATTAGACTACCAGTTGGCTGAAGAAGGAGGAGTCTGTGGTAAACTGAACTTAACAAATTGTTCTTTAAAGATAGATGAAAATGGGAAGGTGGTAAAAGATATAACCAGGGATATCAGAAAATTGGCGCAAATTCCACAATTGGTTCAAACTCCACAATTCTCTCTTTGGATACAGATTGTATTCTTATTAGGATTAATTCTATTGAATATAGGGTATTATCCCCCAAAACACAATGTAAATTTATAATATAATGAGAACTAACAAGGGATGAATCTATGTTTTAAAGACAGGATATCTGAAATGCTGTTGTACATTGCAATAAAAAGCATTTTCAAAAAAATAAAAATACTTTATGGATCATCAGACAGTAAAGCCTTCAAATAGATAATGTCAGGACTTGGAATGTTCTTTAAACATGGAATACCAAGGATTCTTCTTATATTTCAGGGAGCTATGTTGGAGGTGACTGAGAGCTTAGATTCTAGAATTTTGTTGTTCAGGATCAACTCCTACTTCTAGAGGTCCTGATTTTGAAGGAAAGCAAAATCAAAGGATTAGATCAAGGAAGACCCTTAGAACCTAGAAGGAAACCCTGACCAAGAATCCTGAAGGAGATGAAGTGGAGACACCAGAAAATCATTTACTAGGAGAGAGAGAAGTTGCTCTGAGGGTGATAAAGGAAATTGTCAGAAGCAGGGGGATTTGACCACAGAAAAGAAAAGGAATTAGAAGAGTCATGGGGAAAAAGAAAGGTAGGAGAACATGGAGAAAGTGGCTATTAGAGACAGATGAAATCTCTTAGGAAAACAAAGAAGAGAACTTTAAGTGTCCTGGAAACCATTGCATGGGATACTGGGGATGACTCTAAGATAAGTCATCTTTTCTAAATGTTCCTCATAGTGGAAAATCTCAGGAATGTCATGGATTGATTTTCATCTGTACTCTTAATTCATTAGATAGCAAGGGGATCAAATTGGCATAAGTCATAGTGGGAGAGGATAAGAGAACAGAAATCAATTTCTGAGGAAAGGGCCTTCAAATACAAAATGTTATACATTCCAAGAATTACTTTAAATATATAATTAGTAAACAAAAATACTATTTTCCATTTCTAAGAAACAAAAAGAAGAGAATTTAGAATTTCTGGATCAAATCTATCATTTCATTCAATTACTTAGACTTTAATGTTTGTGAATCTTAAAAAAGAAAAAATAAACAGTTCTAACATGCTGGCAAATGTGTTTGGTGAAAACACTTGTTTTTTTTTTCTTTTTACATAAAAATCCTCCAATAAGTTAAAATGCCAGCACTCTGAAACAAATGAAATCCAATGAAGATCTGTCCTTGCTAAAGACTGCTGCTGATTTTATTATTCTTGGCAACAAATAGATAATTTTTTGTTATAAATGAATGAAACAAAAGCCTTGCTAAAGTGAGAGAAAATTGTAGATTTCATTCACGAATTCTGTAGGATATAGGCATATCCTGCAGGATATGAGGCATGAGGCAGCATTGAACATCAGGTAATTTATAGTCTTCAGAAATTCTTTTCCCCTCCCTCTTGGATTTTCATAGGCTCTCAAAGTTTGAGTTATAATCTAAGAGGTCCACACATTCCATAACATTCCCCTAATATGATTCCCCCCACATCATACAATGCATGATATGCTGATGAACCCCAATCATCACAGGGGGTATGAGGGATAATATTCAATTACTTAATTGTGCAAACGCAATTGCCTTAGGTCAAGATCTCTAGGTCACTCTTGACCTGTGGAGAACTGGATTCTTCTAAATTTGGGCTTGCCATCTCTGGGATGTGATTAGGAAAACTCTCCTCATCTTGTGATTGGCTGGGTCATTTCCCCTTTGTAATGGATTCCCTAGGGGCCCCCCTCCACACCCTGTGAAAACCAACACCATACATTCCTCACAACTCCCCCCCTTTTTTTATAATAACAACTTGGTCTTCACTCTTCACCAGCAGTGTCTTCCTCAAATTAATTCACAATCCTCATCCTTGATAGGTCTTCTGACTTTTCTTATCATTATTTTTACCTCTTTATTATAAGAGACATACATCTGTACTAATTCACTAGTAGAATTTTGTACTATTTGAGTTATTAACTGCATCATATATGGGTGACACACATAGGTGGGTAAAGGATTATCTCACTTAGGGTCAATAGTAATATACCCACCAACTGTTTCCACCATGAACCAGGAAACCAATTCATCCGAGTGATACTAAATGGACTTGTCCCGGTTTGGATTGCAATATGTGCCAATTTTCTGATATCCCTGGTTATATCCTTTATCACCTTCCCATTTTCATCTATCTTTAGACAACAATTTGATAAGTTCAGTTTACCACAGAATCCTCTTTCTTCAGTCAACAGGTAGTCTAATATCAATCTATGTTGAATAATCATCTCTCTTGTTAGCAAAACTTGGTCAATCAATAAATCCAAAGACTTCCTTAGCTGTTTGATTGGTAATTTTTCCACTATAGCTTGGAGTCTTATTATTCTATTCAGGATATAAACTGGGGTTCCATAGCCCCAAATGCCATCCTGTGCCCAGGTAGCAAGCCCTTAAGTCTAGATAACAACTCACTGATCAACCTTATATAGCAACTCCCTGACCAACTCTTTGGACAACTGGGTGTAGGCAGTAGTCCTACAAATCCAATAATATCCCTCTTGTGCTAGTTGGTTTTCCAGGAATATAGTTTCCTGGGTTTTCAACAAATGGATAATACTGTTCCTCCTTACTTCCATATAGGCCATATAATCATCATGATAATAGGGACATTTCCAAAGTGCTGTACTTCCTTCCACCAGCAAATTTTTTATACCAATGTCTTTAGAGAGGGCTCCCTGGCTCCAAAATATATCAAAACAAATCTCTGATTTTGTGCCATTGGATCAACCCTAAGAATAGTCAATATACCTAGTGATGTTCCTTAAATTATTTTTCTTGCAAATGGCTAATTCAGTACCTCCCTTGCAAATCCATACTAACTCATAATCACAGTTTCCCTTACAAATGCCCCAGTTTGTAAATCTTTACAAGGCATCCTAGTGCCATCATTAATCTCACATGCATCTGAGGCCACCTATCTCTAAGGTGTATAGTCCAGAACAGATGTACCCTGCTTCTGGACATGTCCTGACATTTGCTACTCCCTAGGCAAAAATCCTGTTCAGACTGTTGTAAACAATAGTCACCCTTTACTGACTCAGTCACATGCCACTGGTATTTCCCTCCTCTGGATCAGAATCCTTTGTACAGTGTACCTCTGACCAGGAACTGAGAAACTAGGCCAGACCCAGGGGTACTGTCACCCAAGGCCAATTCTCAAACTGCTGTGGACTACTGAAATTCTAACAGTTAGCCACACCAAAAGACTGGGCATTGACTTCTGTCAGCTAGATTCTCTTCCCACTGTTACAAGTACCCCATTGTCTAAATCAGAGATAGGACTCTCCTAAAGATAGGATATACAGACTCATGTAGGATAATGATGGCACCCAATAATCTCCCTTTCTCTCTCATATATATGGCTGGGTGGCAGACAGAGCATTGGCCCTTGAGCCAGGAGCACCTGGGTCCAAATCCAGCCTCAGACACCCAGTTATCACCCTGCTATGTGGCCCCAGGCAGGCCAACCAGCCCCATTTGCCCTGCATCCCCCAAAAATAATAATAAAAAATGTGCTTCAGTCTTTTTTCCAACACCAACAACTACATCACATTCTTTATGATAAGTCCATTGCAAAAATTACTTCCATATTTTTCCACCATTGCCATTGCTTATCGCAACTCCCTCCTTTCATATTTCTCCACTACCATGTACTATATTTTCTCTCTCCTTTCACTCTGACTCTGCTGTAGGGTAGCTGAGTGGTGCAGCAGGCAGATCCCTGGCTCTGGGGCCAAGAGGCCTGGAGCCCCCAAACCTCTCCTTAGGCCCAGCATCCACCTGGCCTTATGGCCCTGGACAGACCATCCAATCCCAGCCCCTTTCAAGAAGTAAAAAAGAAAATGTGTTATATCTGACCACACTCCCCCCATTGTCCATCCTCTCCTCCATCACTCACATCCCCCCTTCCCCATGCCCCCTCCTTCTTACTCCAGATGCCTATACCTCATTGAGTATATATGCTGTTTCCTCTACTAGCCACCTCTGATGAGAGCGAAGATTCCCTCATTCCCCTTTGCCTTACGCCTTTCCATATCATTGCAATAGCTCATTGTAATAAAGAAAAATCTTATTAAATGAAATCTCTTGGCCTATCCCCCCTCTCCTTTTTCTTTCTCCCATTACATTTCTCCCTTTTTCTATTGACTTCATTTTTACACCATATTTTATCTTCAAATTCAGCCTTCTCCTGTTCTTCAACTATAAAAGCTCCTTCTACCTGCTCTGTTAATTGAGAAGGTTCATATGAGTATTTTCAGGGTCATTTTTCTATGCAGGAATACATGCAGTTCATAATCATTAAGTCCCTCATATTTTCCCCTTCTTCTCCAAGCTCTATGCTTCACCTGAGTCCTGTATTTGACGATCAAACCTTCTGTTCTGCTCTGGCCATTCCAACAGGAACATTTGAAATTCCCCTGGTTCATTGAAAGTCCATCTTTTTCCCTGGAAGAGGACATTCAGTTTTGCTGGGTAGTTGATTCTCAGTTGCATTCTTACTTCTTTTGCCTTCTGGTATATTACATTCCAAGCCCTACGAGCTTTGAATGTACTTGCTGCTAAGTCCTGTGTGATCCTTACTGCAGCTCCATGATATTTGAATTGTGTCCTTCTGGAAGCTTGTAATATTTTTTCTTTGACTTGGGAGTTCTGGAACTTGTCTATAATATTCCTAGGGGTTGGGTTTTTGGGATCTCTTTTTCTGCAGGGTCATTGGATTCTCTCCATTTCTATTTTGCCCTCTGCTTCTAGGATATCAGGGCAATTTTCCTGTAGTAAGTCTTTGAAAATGATGTCAAGGCTCTTTTCCTGATCATGACTTTCAGGTATTCCAATAATTTTAAAATTATCTTTCCTAAATCTGTTTTCCATATCAGTTTTTTTCAATGAGATGTTTCACATTTTCCTCTAATTTTACATTTTTTGGTTGTGAAGTATTGAGTCCTGATTTCTCATAAATTCATCAGTCTCCCTGAGTTCTGTTCTTTGTCTGAAGGATTTGTTTTCCTCAGAGAGTTTTCTTATCTCTTTTTCCATCTGGCCAGTTTTGCTTTTTAAAGCATTCTTCTCCTCAATAACTTTTTGAACTGTTTTATCCATTTGACCTAACCTGGTCTTTATCATGCTATATTCTTCAGCATTTTCTTGGATTTCCTTGACTAAGCTGCTGACTTCATTTTCATGGGTTTCCTGCATCCTCTTATTTCTTTTCCCAGTTTTTATTCTAACTTCCTCATTTGATTTTCAAAGTCTTTTTTGAGCTCTGTCATAGCCTGAGCCCAATTTCTGTTTTTCTTGGAGTCTTTAGATGCAGGAGCTTGTGCTTCCTCATCTTCAGACTGAGTATTTTGATCCTTCTTGGGCTCATTTGCAAAATATTTCTCAATGGTCTTCCTCTTATTTCTTTGCTTGTTCATTTTCCCAGCCTAAACCTGTTTTTTTGGGGTGCTTCCTGAGCTTTTGGGACACTCCTACCAGGGTCTCAGTGTGTGAGGCTCTGTCCTTCCTCCTGGTCTATGAATGACCATGTACGCCCCCCTCTGCCATGGGGCTGATGTGGGGGTGGGGCCTGCTGTTCTATGGGGCGCCTAGACTGCAATCAGGATCTGAATGTGGTCAACGCCCAGAGACCTGTTCCAGGAGCAGAGCTCTGCTGTCTCTCTCTCTTCACTCCCCTCCCTAGGTTCAATGTGCTCATGCCCTGGGGGCTCCTGCTTAAGGGCTCTGGCTGTTTCTGTTTCCTGCCTTGGCCACACTGCTTGCTGTGTGCCCTGAGGGCTGGGCTTCACATGCTCACTCTGGCAGAGGTCCCCCAGCTGTTTCCCCAATTTGTGCCCGGTGCGGCTCCCAGCACCCTGGGGCTGCCTCCGGGAGGCTGAAGTTCTTTTGCGCTGGTGGGCCATCCCTCTGGCAGTCTGCCCCTCCAACCCCAGGGAGCAGAGCCCTTCTGCTCTTTTCCAGGTTAACTTGAGTAGGAGAACTGCCTTACTAGGTCCCTCTGTGGGTCATTTCGAAGATTTGAGAGAGAGCTGAAGACAGGATCCACTATCTTGGCTCCGCCCCTCCCATTTTTCTCTCTCAATGGAAAATATTTTCACCCTTCCTCCCCTCCTACTTTCCATGAGGAGAAGGGGATAAGTAGGGATGTCACACTTATAGAGTCAAAGGGAAGTTACAGAGAAACAATGTATACATAGGTGAGAGATGGTGGAGATGAACTAGTCCAGTCTTTCTCCTCTCTTCTCTTCTCTCCTGGAGACATTGGATGTCCTTCTGCATCTTCTGAATCTGTTCCAAAAAGTCCTCTCCAGCTCTGGTGACTAGTTGAGACCTTGTCTTCTGGTGGAGAAACTGCTTAACATCTTATTCAGATCAAAACATATGTTTCCATCACAAAACAATGAGATTCTGGAGCTTATTAATTTGCATTTTGCCTTATTGCCATATGGACACACATACTACAGTTTTAACACAATAAACTTCCATTAGTGTTTTACTACTTGAGCAAACTCCCAATGAGAATGATCACAATGACTGGAGCTTGTAACATAAATTCAGCAGTCATCCTTGTTCTAAGAGTACCCATCATCTGGTTTAAAATAAAACAATCTTAACCTTTGCTCTCCTTACAATAATGACTCAAACATCCTTAACCAAAATGAATTTTTTTCAAACTATTCCCATATTTTCCTTTTCCTGGTGTACTTATGTAACTCATACTCCTTTCTTTAAACTAGACATTGAAACTGTAATTATCCTAAGAATTTCCCATTCTTCTTCTTATATAAATATTCCCTTTAAATAAAAACTAAGGAAACTTACTTCCCATCTTAATATGAAGCTGACAGCAGGTGTCAGAGCCAAACTCCTGTTCAGAAACTGTAAAAACAATGAGAGTCATCACTCAGGCCACATGGCTATTAGATCCAACTCACCTCAAACTTCTTTTTCTGGTTGCTTAGTAACTAACCATAAAGATCTAGGACATTGAAGAAAAATTCCTTTATAAATATAAGTATTGAATGTCAGTGTCCAGGCAGAGCTCATGTGGGTAAGTGAAATGTCTTAGGCCTGATTTATTCTTCCAGGTGAGACATTATCCAAATGTCATTTTTAGGAAATCAAGTCAAAGAGGTCCAACCTCAGCCATACTGAGAAGTTGCCTCTTTGGCTTCCCATCCCTGTCACCTGACATCCTTATTCCATTGGCTTCCTTGCCTCCAAGAACATGACATTTACCCAGTAGCTTTTCCTTTTGTTGACAATTCTGGAATCTGACATAAAGAAAAAAATTATTAAAAAGTCCCATGATCTAAAATGGCTGTGTTTTACCTAATTAGAACTTCCAGTGAGTATAATTCACTAAATTTCAATTATAGTCTTAATGAAGTCCCAATTAATGAAATCCCTACTTAAAGCTGAGTGTTCTTCCTGGGTCTTTGCCTAAAACCTGGTATTCTAACTATGACTGTCCCTACAGGCCTGTCTCCTACCTCTTACCAGAGAGATCGCTTTGTCTGAAATCATATCCACTCTATATATAAAAATGGTATATCAAATTCCCCTTGGCTAGCAAAACCTCCTTCTAACCTGCTCTATTTTACAACAGATAAACACCTTCTTTGACCAGGAGATTGCATGAAAAAAATCTCAAATTATCTTGTGTTTATCTTTCCCATATTACATAATGCTTTTACTTCAAAGAAAACAACTACAGCTTTGTAATGTATATATATATATATATATATATGTATATGTATATATGTATGTATATATATAATCCAAAATATTCCCAATTCACTTATATAATTAGAAACCTCTATACATAAACATGTTTACCTACTAGACATCCTCAACATACAAATTGTTATTTTTGCTTTGGCAAGGCAATTAGGGTTAAAAACTTGTCCAAGGTCACACAGCTAGATAATCACTAAGAGTTAGAGGCGCGATTTGATCTCAAGTCTCCTGACTCCAGGGCTGGTGCTTTATCCATTGCACCACCTAGCTGCCCCCAACATACAAATTACTTCTCAGAAGTAATTTCCACCAATTTCAATGTAACAGAACAGCAATAAGAGTAACACACAAATTACTAGATTGTACAAAGCAATCCTTCCATTATTACATTATTCATGAACCCACAGATGTATTCCAGAGAGGGTCCTACTTTTTGATATGTTCCTTATTGCCCTTCAAAGCAATCACAGGTTTTAACAATGCAGTACTTAAATAACATTCACAAGGCATACCTAAATATTGCAAATATAATCTCTTTGCAGTTACTGATAAATACATCTTAAACATCATTAAGTTACCTTAAAGCTTCAGTCAGAGCCCCCACGTCAGCTGTCTGCAGTTAACAAGAGAGAAGTACACATTGTTGATTTCTTTAAAATTAAACATACAGTGATAATATACATTAATCATAAGATTCTTATTTAAACATCTTATTTCCCTTAGAACAAGAGCAAAATGAATATCCCATGATCTTTACATTTTTGTATTCCAGACCTCTTTGCCCAAATTCTCAGAATCCAATCCCATATATATGATACATTTAAAACCCCAATGCAATTACAACCAAACTTCCCAACAGTTTAGTTTGATATAAACTTTAGAGGTCCTTATACAGAGAATCCAACACTCACATTCCAAAAGCTCTACTCAAAATAAAAATACAATTGTTAACATTATCAGACTTAACCTGAAAATGAATTAGAATATTTTTTCCAAAGGAAATCAGTAAACATCCCTGGTAAGATAGGTATTTCTCTTCTTAGTTACACAATACCACTTTTCCTTAGCCAAAAGGTGTTACAATAAGGTTTGAAATCCCAAATTTGAAATCACTTAACTCCCTGCAAAAGTTACAATAGTGTTAAAATAGTTTATAATTCCAAACTAATTTAACAATCTAGGTTATTTAATTCCTCCTATTCTGTACAAATTTTGTCAGAATGTCACAACACTAGTATCCCTCTTTTAAAATCCCAAGTGTTCTTCCCAAAACTCCTGTTCAGAAACTTTAAAAACAATGAGAGTCATCACTCAGGCCACATGACGAGCAGATATTCATTGAACATTATATATGTATATCCTCAGACGCAGAAATATTCAACACAGACATTTAAACAAGACAGGAGTCTCCAACCCCCACGTTTCCCAGAAGCTCTTGGTTGGGCTTGAGGAACAAGAACCCCCGAGTTTCCTAGTCCTCTTCCTCAAAGGTCATGAGGGGCTCGATCTGTGCCTCCTTCTTCAAGTCAGGGCATTCTCTTTTAAATGTCTTGCTCTATCACATTTAAAACATTCATTCCCTCTACTCCATTTCCCTTTCTTTCCCATGTGAAGAGGACATTTAAGATAGACATTAATTCTCCCCATGTGAAGATGTTGAGCCCTTAAAGAGGCATTCACATAACCTATTACCCCTCCCTGTCCTCCTATTGGCTTTTTGTCCTTCCTCTGAACTTTCTCTTTCCTCTTGGCCTCTACTGTTAGCCCCCTCCTATCTAGGAGCAGTTGGAGAACTTGGAGTAGACTGAGAATCAGGGACTTGGGTTTAGGGTGGAAGCAATATTGCCAGAAGATCCCACCTATGTTTCTTATCTCTTTGTAACTTACTTAGAAATCATTTAGTATCCCCAATTATCCAGCATGCTGCAAATCCTCCCTCCTCTTTGTTTAAATGTACCTTGTTACTTTTTCTCTTTATTCCGGACAGCATCCTCACTGTCCCATATAGCTAATTTTCTACCCAAGGGCCTCTCCTTGGGTATTTGATAGGAAGGGGTCGCTTCCTCTCCCCGCCACAGTTGCTTTTCCCACCCCTTGGCCTCCCATCTAGTATCTTTCCTCTCTGGAATTATCTAGAATGAGGAATTCTAAGTCTTGAAAAGTAAAAGCCAAAGTTTCCCTATCATTCTGGGTCATTTTCACATTTTTCCATCACTCTCCCCATCAATGGCAGGGTTTCAGGTCCATTCAGATTTTCACCTGAGGGAACCCCAGAAATGAAACAGGGATCTGACTTGAAATCAAGCTATGAGTGCTCCTTTCTCAGGTCTCCTCTGGGTCTTCCTTAAGTGGGTTCTGTGAAACCTGGACATGAACCCCCAAACTGTTATAAATGAATGAAAGAAAAACCTGCTAGTGTGAGAGAAAATTCACAAATCCTGCAGGATAGAGGCACCTTACTTAGCAAGAGGCAAGAGGTAGCATTAACCATCAGGTAATTTACAGTCTTTAGAAACTCTTTCCCCTCCCTCTTGGATTTTCATAGCCTCTCAGAGTTTGAGTTACAATCTAAGAGGTCTACCCATTCCATGACATGCCCCTAATTTGATTCCCCCCACATCATACAATGCATGATATGCTGATGAACCCCAATCATCACAGGGGGTATGAGGGATATTATTCAATTACTTAACTGTGCAAACTCAGTTGCATTAGGTCAAGATCTCTAGGTCATGCTCAACCTGTTGAGAACTGTATTCCTCTAAACTTGGGCTTACCATCTCTGGAATATGATTAGGGAAACTCCTCATCTTTTGATTGGCTGGGCCATTTCCCCTTTGTAATAGATTCCCTAGGGGCCCCAATCCACACCTCTGTGAAGACCAACACCCTACATTCCTCACATTTTTTAACAAAAACAAGACCTCTGCAAATTCTTAATAATTCTAGATCCTACCTAGTATCTTTAAGTCTTTAGGTATGGTGTAATATAAATTCATTCTAAAAAGAAAACTTTAAAAATCAGCATTATGGACCATTGTGAGGCATTTCTTTAGAACCCAAAATTTATGTGTAGAATGCCAGTATTCCATTGAATCTTTAAACCTTCATTCACATATAAGTGTGATAGCTGGAGGCAGCTGATTATTAGCATATTGAATTAATATGCTTACCAAGAATCACTCCCACTTCTGAATGTTCTACTCTGAGTAAAACAAAACCTTGAAACCAAAGGGTCAGACTTTTGAACAAGCTACAAAAGATTTTTGCTATAACTCAAAGTTCATTGAGAACATGACTCAAAATCTGATCTGGTAGATGACTTAGATTAGAAAATATCAGAAATGGCAGAGATTGATTTTCATTTGTTTCTAAGGTGAAACAAAATATTGACTAATTTAGCTAACTTTGAATTATGAAGCATAATTTTGTCTAGAGATCAATCCAGTTTTCCAATTTAATTTCTATTCTGCCATAGGGATGCTTTGAAACAAATCTGTCATTCAAACTACAGAGCTAAAAGAATCTAATTAAAATACTGTTGTTGACTTTTGGTCAAGCCAAGATAATGCCTCTAAACTAAAAAAAACAGACACTAAAATAAATGGAATTTCCTATAGGATCTTCTTATTCAAAACTGATGTTAAAATTACTGATAATGAATTGAGTCATATACCAGAGAAGGTGTCCAAAAATAATCAGAGTTTTTAGACATAATAAACTCAGCACTGACCTAGGAGGTGAAAAGTTCAGAATTTATTTTTTTTTTTGTAATTCATAAGCTTACAAAATTGACAGATTAAACTTTGGCTAGAGGGACAGTAAGTTACAGGAGGAATTACAAAGGCCCAGGTAAAAATACTTGAGATACAGAAAAAGGAAAAAAGCCATGAGAAATTACTGGGCTTAGACCAAAGGAGCTCAGCAAGGAGGTGAATATGAATCAGATGTTTTACTTAGTCTTGTCCTCTTCCTGTGCATTGAAGAGTCAGGATAAAGGATTTGGATTGACACACTCCCCCTAGGTGATTGGAATTAGATTACCAATTTGAAAGACTGAGACTCAAAAAGCTGGAGGAAGGCTAGAAGGATGGGCTGAGGTTGCTCTTATCTTGGTGAATTTACATTTGAAAATATAATTACATTGAACAATTGAAGGGAATTTACACCCAAAACCAGTCTAGAAGATAGGAAACCATCAGAAAAAATCAGAAGGGCACAAATAATCCTTTCTATTTTGAAATAGTGACATTGTATAAGATATGTCCACATTATAATATTAATCCAATTAAGAAAATCAATAAAATAACTTGACCCAATATAACTTGATAAGGTATTTTGATGAAAATTCAGATCTTGGATGTTCCATAGAGCACAAAATGGTAAGTCTTCTAAGCATTTTCATGTGAATATGTTGGAAAAGCTGAGAGCAGAAATAGAGAACATCTGAACTAGAAGTCATATCCTTCCTCTGGATACTAATGTGAAAAGGTAAAAAAACCCAAGAGTATGGGTTCTTAGAGGGTACCTTGAAACAAAGCAGTATGGGCTTGATAGAATCTTTGACTCTAGAATCCTGAGTCATATCCTGTATGAATTGATGTTCTAATTTTTTAAAAAAATGGTACTTTCATGAAATCATTTTGAAATTGCTATATATATAGATATAGATATAGATATATAGATATACAGATCTATATTTATATACATGCAAGAAGATTTTATGAAAGTACCTTTTTTTGTATTTTTTTTTCTTTTTGTAAGGCAATGCGGTTAAGTACCTTAAGTCACACAGCTATGTAATTATTTAGTGTCTGATTCTTGATTTGAACTCAAAGCCTCCTGACTCCAGGGCTGGTGCTGTATCCACTGTGCCACCTAGCTGCCTCTATTTTTTTTACTAGTACAAAGAGCCTTCAACAAAACTAAAGACCTACCTCAAGACATGAGCTAGTCCTTGCCCTTCTTTTTCTGGTAAAGACTCTTATTGATATAATTATTCATTGTAAGGAAAAGATGGTCTTTTTCCTTAAAATGCCAGCTGAAATGAAATGAGGACTGATAATGGTTAAGACAAATGTTTCAAAATCAGAATATAAATGATATTTCAGTATGTTATGATCTTGGAAGACAATACACAGGGCTTTGAGGGAAACTCTGAATCCAGAATACTTAGTTGATTCAATTGTATGAATTCTAATGTCATTTTTTTCAAGGGGTAGTCTGGAGCTTCAAACACAACCTTAGCCAACATTTAATTAAGTCACCCTTTTGAATAGAAAAAATAGGAAAGGATTGTGAAGCCAGAATTTTAAAACAGATCTTTGCCTTTGAATCTAGTATATTTGACCTTGTTGAAAATAAACAACCCTGAATCAATTTTGGGTATAGTTCTGAATTAAACAGTGCTGGAATCCTGAGATGGGTAATTCAAAAGGTTTATTTTTTTAAATATCATTTCTTGATTCCAATATAATGCCTATTGGCTTGCAGGGATATATGAGAAAAACATAAAACTAGACCTAGTATTGAAAGAATTGGAGATGTTTAGAGATTAAAGAAGAAAATTTTCTAAAGAAATGGACTTGGAGCACACACACATTTTCATGAGAGGTGTCAAGAAGATGAAGAGAGACTCTAGAAGAATGGATTCAGATAACTGTGACAGACCATTAAATGTCAGAAAAGGAGTGTTCCCAAATTTCCCAGATGTCAGAGCTGTGAGGCCTTTGAGAATCTAAAATGTTGACAAATGGTCAAAGGATATGCAAAGGCCATTTACAGATGAGGAGATCAAAGAAATCAATAGTCATATGAAAAATTGCTCTAAACCATTACTTGTTAGAGAAATGCTAATTAAAGCTTTTTAAGGTACCGCATCACACTTCTCAGACTGGCCAATATGACCAGAACAGATAATGATCATATGATCATTGTTGGAAGGGTTGTGGGAAATCTGGGACACTAATACATTATTGGTGGAGCTGTGAACTCATCCAACCTTTCTGGAGAGCAATTTGGAACTACGCCCAAAGAACAACAAAAATGTGCATACACTTTGATCCAGCACTAACACTACTGGGTCTATACCCTGAAGGGATGATAAAAAAGCATAAAAACATCACTTGTACAAAAATATTCATAGCAGTCCTGTTTGTGGTAGCAAAGAATTGGAAATCAAGTAAATGTCCTTCAATTGGGTAATGGCTATGCAAACTGTGGTATATGTATGTCATGGAAAACTATTGTTCTATTAGAAACCTAGAGGGATGGAAATTCAGGGCAGCCTGGAGGGATTTGAATGAACTGATGTTGAGTGAGATGAGCAGAACCCGAAAACCACTGTACACCCTAAAAGCAACATGGGAGCAATGATCAAACTTGATGGCTCATTCCATCAGTGCAAAAATCAGGGACAATGTGGGGCTCTCTGCAATGGAGAATACCATCTGTATCCAGAGAAAGAACTGTGGAGTTTGAACAAAGACCAAGGACTATTATCTTTAATTTAGGAAAAACAACCCTGATATCTTATTATCTGATCTTGCTCTCTCTTATACTTTATGCTTCTTCCTAAAGGATATGATTTCTCTTTCATCACGTTCAATGGAAACAATGTAAAGACTGGCAAATTGCCTTCTGTGGGGGGTGGGGAGAGGCAAGTAAGATTAGGGTAAAATTGTAAAACTCAAAATAAATAAAATCTTCAAAAGAGAATCTAAAACATTTTCTTGAGGAATAGCTTTTAAATTCTAAATGTGTATTGTCAATAATACTTTTCCACTTGCACTTAAATAATACATAGCATGCTAAGCAATTAGAAGAGATATTGGTTTGTTTTAAAACTGTATAATTAATAAAATTCCTTTAATAATATCCAATTTAATAAAGCAAAACTTTTGCTTATGGATTTTAGAGATAATGGGAAATTTTCACCAAGTAAAGGGGGAACTTGAAGATGAGGAGGATTTGGGGTGTAAATTCAGCTTTGTAACTCATGAGGGAAAGGTTTATATTTTTCTTCATTTATAGATTTACATATTTATTTTGTTTTTATGTGATATTTAACCTTTGTTAAATATTGTGTGGTACAAATAAGCACTTAGAAAAGAAATTGGTTTAAAGTAAAACATAATAAGGATCCAATAAAAAAAGTCAAAAAACATACTTGCAAATTCCATGAAGGTGTGTCTTTAGAATGCAAAGTTCATCACCTTAAGGCCTCTGGATACTCAAGATCTGTCAAACATTTATGTTGCTGGGTTCCTGGAGCTGAGAGTACTGAATTTCTTGCCCAGGGCATGGAAGGTCAGAATTTGAAAGGGAAAAACAGATAATCTATGATATGTTGGATTGTGCTTTACTTGTATTAGCTTATAAAATGAATTAAGGCTTATTAACTGACTCTGTCTTTCAAATCTGCCAAGTCACAATCTCTCAGGGCATAAAGAAGAGAGAAGGCGAGATGTACTGTATCAGGGAAGGGACATTTTCAGAAACAGCAGGATTTGTGCATACAGAGTTTCAGGCCTGGGAGTTGGCATGGAGTTGAAAATGAGAGAGTTTACAGTGCACATATTATAGGGGATCTCATAGCAAAGAGAGCCCATTGATCAGAAAACATCAATTTTTGCAGTGTCCAGGAGAACTGGGAGGGTTTAGAGAATAGAAATCATCATCTTAAAAAGTGGTCTTCCAGAAGAACCTTTTAATACATACATACATACATGCATACATAGGCACACAGATATATAAATGTATAGGTATTCATGTATATATATATATATATACATGAACTGTATACACACATATTCATGTGTATGCTTATATGTATAAATATTAATTGAACAAATATCTACATATATAAACACATATAAACAGACATGTTTTTGCATATGTATGTGTATATATATATATTACATGTGGTTGAAATATTGACCATTTTGGGCAACTGAAATAAATTAGAAGGTTGATTTTTTTTCTTTAGGAGACCATTCTTTAAACCAATAAAATTTTGATCAAGCATTGGTGATATATAAAAAAATCAATAAGGAATATAAAAGAAAACATACAAAAAGTCCTTCCATATTCAATCAAGTATTTAAAAGATCATCTCAAAAAAGATAATCAATTGTAGATTACCATCAGTATTTTGGATAATCAATCACTCCCCAACCAAATCCATAATCCCTAAACAGGTAAACAAATGCTTTTTCCATATAGTATGTCCTTTAGTAAAGAATTTTGTTGATATGTCTATTTAATAAAACATTATAATCTATAAACCATCATGTTTAGAATAAAAAGCTTTAAAGGACAAAGATTTTTATTTACCAATCATGGTATTTTTAAGTCCCATGAATATTGTAATCATAATATACATAAGAAAAATAAAGGTATAGATGTAATGGTGTTAGGAACAGAAATCATCAGTTGGCAAGGGGTCTCAGAGTAGAAAATCTCTGAAATTACAAGTGTTTGTGTTTCATGTATATACTAAGTGGAAGTGAAGATTGAGCATTTAAAAGAAATTTTATAAAATATATTTAATTCATTTATTATCCATTAACATGAAATATAATTTTCAACATTTTATGATGTTACAAGACTTCTGAGTGACATATTTTCTACTACTCAGTCTTCTCTCCTCCCTCCCCATGACAGAAAATAATTTGATAAATATTGTTTATGCATAGCCATGTAGAATTTATTTCACATTAGTAATGCAGTTAGGGAAGAATTAGAATTAACGGGAAAAAACTTAAAATGTTAAAAAAGAAATAATACGGGTTTTAAAAAATGAACATAGTATATACTTTGCTCTGAATTCAGAATCCATAAATTCTTTTCTGGAGGTAGATGATATTTTCCTTAATAGGCCTCTTAGAATAGTCTTCGATCACTGAACTGCAGAGAAAATTATGAACTATGCTTCTAGTATAGTTAATAGTATAACAATGTTGCTATTAATGTATAAAATGTAATCCTGGTTGATTTCACTTTGATATCACTTCATTCAAGTGTTTCCATATCTTCATTTTTTTTCAATTTCATTTCTTTTCTTTCAGTTACATCAAAAAGGTAATTTTCAACATTCATCCATTTGGAAGTATATGAGTTCTACATTTTTCCACCACCACGTCATCCCTCTGTCCTCCCAATGGAGCCAAACACTGTAGTAAAAGTTCTAGATGCACGTTTATTTTTAAAAATATTTTCATATTAGTCATGTGGTGAAAGAGGAATTAGAATTAAGCAAAAAATCAAACAAGAGAAAGAAGGAAACCTCATCCCACTCATATTTACAGTTATGATCACTAATTCTGTATTTCCCTCCATGCTATCGTCCCCCATGTATATTTTTGTCATTCTTCCCCCCTTCCCTTCTTATCAGTTTTGCTTCTGATTGCTGCCTCTCAATCTGTCCTTATTTCTGTGAGCTCTTTTCCCTTTTCATTTTCTGACTTTGCTTTTCTTTTTAACTTTAACTTTAAATTTTCTTTAATTTTACTTTAGCCATCCCTTTTCTCATTCCCTTCTTTTACTTTCTCATTCCTCCCTATTTACCCTTAGAGTAGGACAAATTATTAATCCCAATTGAAAATGCATGTTTACTCTCCTATTCCTTTACAATAATTTGTCTTTTGTGCCTAATCATGTGGTGTAAATTATGCTCTAATGCCTTCATCTCCTTATATAATCTTCTTTTCCATGTCTTAAATATTTGATATTTGTCTTCTACCCACACCTTCTGTCAAAATATACTCCTTTTATCTGTCTTGATAGATGTACAGTTTCCAAGGACTGATTGATTGATTGATAAGTTCCATCACATCATAACCAGCAACACCATCTGGTTGAGTACCTTCCCCTCAACTGTCCCTTTAGAAATACAATTGTCAGGAACCATAAGCATTATCAGATCATAATCAATATATACTGACATATTCTTTTCATATTCCCTTCCTTTAGCTTTTCCAATAGAAATATAACCCTTATAAGTTAAATTGCTGATTATATCATAGTCAGTTTCTACCCACACTCTCTAAGCATGCTCCTTTTTAATTTTTCTAAGGGAAATACAATTTTCAAAAGTAAAATGTATTCTCTATCCATGTAAGGATGTAGACAATTTAGTCTTATTGACTAACTCTTTTCCCCTTTTCTGTAGAGATCTTTATATATCTCTTGATTATTGTATCAAATTTTCTGTTCAGTTCTGGTCTTTTTATCACTTAAGTTTGAAAGTCCTGTTTCCTTGAAAGTTCATATATAAGAAATGATGAACAAGATGTTCTCAGGGAAAAAAAAAACTTAAATGAGCAGATGCAATGGGCAATGTCCTACCTACAAAGTAACAGCAATGTTGTAGAATGATCAGTTTTGAGTGATTTACTTTCTCTCCACAATGCTGTGACTGAAGATAATTCTGAAGGAATTATGGGAAAGAAAATTATGCATCTCAATGACAGACCTGATGGTGTATGAGTACAGACTGAAGCATGCTTTGTTAATTTAATTTACTTTAAGTTTCTCTTTTTTGGAGTAGAATTTATGTTCACTTTTACATGACTATTGTGGTAATGATTTTCATGATAATACATTTTTAACCTATATTTAATATGGTATTGAGTGAGAGATTTAAAACTCAAAGTTTTAAAGGTGAATGATGAACCTTGTTTTTGCATGTAATCAAGGGGGGGGAAGAGAGAAAATCTAAAATGATCTCCTGAGTAATGACCTTCAAATGCTAAATGTCCTAATATCCATGATTTATTTTGGAGATATTCTGAACTGACAATGATTTTTTTTTTACTTAAAAGTAAATAATATGTAAAATGCTAAGCACTTAAAAACGAAATTGGTTAGCTTCAAAATCTTACATGTGATGAGATAATTTTAAAAATGATCCAATAAAAAGGTAAAAAGTTGCTTTTAGATTCAAAGAGGTATTTTGACTTTAGAATCCAAAATCCCAGTTTCTTGAATACTTGACTATTGGGAATTCTCAGCACTTAGCAAGCATCTATGTTGTTGGGATCCTGAAATTGAGAACACTGAATTTCCTAACTTGGAAATAAGTCCTGCCTTGGAAAGTTCAGGTAATCTATGATATGTGGGATGTTCATAGATACATTAGTTTGAAAAAATTTGGAATTAAGGTTATCTCTGACTGAGACTGTCAAATCTGCTAGGCCAGAATTGGCAGGGTCAAGAGAAGAAAGAATGCAAGATGTATGGAATCTGGTAAGGGACATCTTCAGAAACAGTAGGATTTTTGCCCACAGAGTGTCAGATCTGGGAGTTGCCAAAGAGATTAAAATGAGTAAGCAAGCAGCCACCAATAATGAGGGGAGCTCAGAGCAAAGAGAGCTGTTGGGCAAAAAGAAACAGATTTTGTAGTGTCCTGGGAAACAGGATCTGCTACTGGTGGCAGCATAAAGAGAACAGAAATTTTTGATCACCTAGCTACATAATGTCTAAATAAGAAGATAAATCCTTAAATACCTGAGTAATCTTATCTCAGAAAGAGCAATTCAGTAAATCATCAATGAACTCCCTAAGAAAAAATCTCCAAGGTCAGATGGTTAGAACAATTGGTTCTAAATTTATATGAACTACTTTAAAAAAATGTGTAGAGAAAACTATGCCTAATTCTTTCTATGACTTCAATATGGTGCTGATGACTAAACCAGGAAGAGTCAAAAAAGAGAAAGAAAATTATAGACGAAACTCTCTAATGAATATGGAGGAAAAACTATAAATAAAATATAAGCAAAGAGATTACAAGATTACAGTAACTCATCACTAGGATAATAAACTGTGACCAAAGAGAATTTATTCCAGGGATGTAGAGGTGATTCAATATTAGGAAAACTATCAGCATAATTGGTTATATTAATAAGAAACCTAACATAAATAAAATGATTATCTCACTAGGGGCTGAAAAAGTCTGAAAAATACATCAACTATTCCTACTAAAAACACTAGAGATCATAGGAATAAGTGGATTCTTCCTTTAAATGATAAGCAGCATCTATTTGAAACCATCAACAATCATTATATGCATTGGGAATTCTAGAAGCATTCCCAATTAAGATCAGTAGTAAAATAAGGATGACCATTATCACTACTATTATTCAATATTATATTAGAAATGTTAGCTTTAGCAATAAGAAAAGAAAAAGAAATTGGAGGAATTAGAACTGGGAATGAAGAAACAAAACTCTCACTCTTTGCAGATGATATATAGGTATATCTAGAGAGCAAGAAAAAATCATCTAAAAAACTGACAGGAATTAGCAACCTTAGCAAAGTCACAGGATATAAAATAAACCCATAAAAATCATCAGCATTTCCATACATTACTAAAAAGATATAGCATTAAGAGACAGAAAGAGAAATTCTGAATATAGACACAAAAATTTTAAATAAAATCTTAGGAAAACAATTACAACAAATTATCACTAGGATAGTACATTATGACCAAGTAGGATTTATTTCAGGAATGTGGGGTTGGTTCAATATTGGGAAAACTGTTATTATAATTAATTATATCAGTAACAAACCCATCAGAAATCATATTATTATATCAACAGATGCTGAAAAAGCTTTTGAGAAAACATATCACCCATTCATGCTAAAAACATTAGAACGTGTAGGAAATAAGCAGTATCTATCTGAAACCATCACCAAGCATTATATTCAGTGGGAATAAGCTGGAAGCATGCCTAATAAGATCAGGGGTTTAAGAAGGATGCCCATTATGACAACTACTATTCAATATTGTATGAGAAATGTTAGCTGTAGCAATAAGAGAAGAAAAAGAAATTGAAGGAATTAGAATTTGAAAGGAATAGTCAAAACTCTCACTCTTTGCAGATGACATCATGGTATAAGTAGAGAGTCCCAAAAAATCATTTAAAAAAACTACCAGAAACAATAAGCAACTTTAGCAAAGTCATAGGATATAATATAAACCCTCATAAATCCTCCACTTTTCTATATATGACTAGCAAGATATAGCAGAAAGAGGTAGAACGTTATATCCTATTCAAAGTAATTTCAGACAATATAAAATATTCTGAGTCTTGCAAGGCAGACTCAGAAACGTTTTGAAAACAGTTACAAAACACTTCTCACACAAATATAATCAGATTTAAATAACTGGGCAAATATGAACTCCTTGTGGATAGGCAGAACTAACATAATAAAAATGAGAATTCTACCAAAATTAAACTACTTGCATAGTGCCATACAAATCACAATTCCAAAAAATTGCTTTAATGAGTTAGAATAAGTGATAAATAAATTCATATGGAGAAATAAAAAGTCAAGAATTTCCAGGGATTTAATGAAAAAACGTATAAAAGAATGTGTCTTAGCCCTAAGGGATCTAAAATTATATTATAAAGCATCAGTCATCAAAACTGTCTGGTAATGGCTAAGAAATAGAGTGGTGCATGAGTGGAAAAGACTAGGTACAATAGCAGGAAATGACTATATTAATCTTCTGTTTGATAATCCCAAATATTCCAGCTATTGGGAAAAAATTTCTCATAAAACCTCACACCCTACACCAAGATAAGACCAAAATTAATGCAGAATTTAGACATAAAAACAATATTATAAGCAAGCTAGGAGATCAAGGAATAGTTTACCTGTCAGATCTCTTAAAAGGGAAGCAGTTTATGACCAAGGAAGAGATGGAGAACATCATCACAAACAAACTAGATAATTTTGATTACATTAAATTAAAAACTTTTACACAGACAATTCCACTGTAATCAAGATCAAAAGAAATGCAGTAAACTGAGAAACAATTTTTACAACTAATAATTCAGACAAAGGACTCATTTCTAATGTACACAGAGAACTGAGTCAAATTAAAAAAAAACACAAGCCATTCCCAAATTGACCCAATTGATAAATGGTCAAAGGATAGGCAACAGCAATTTACAGATGAGGAAATCAAAGTTATCCATAGTCATCTGAAAAATTTCTCTAAATCACTAATTATTACAGAAATGCAAATTAAAGCTTCTGAGGTAGCAACTCACACCTCTCAGACTGGTCAATATGACCAGAAAGGGCAATGGTCAATGTTGGAAGTGAAGTGGTAAATCTGGGACACTAATACATTGTTGGTGGAGCTGTGAACTCATCCAACATTTCTGGAGAGCAATTTGGAATTTCACCCAGAAGGCAACAAAAATGTACATACCCTTTCATCTAGCTATACCACTACTGGGTCTATACCCTGAAGAGATCATGAAAAATGGTACAAACATCACTTGTACAAAAATATTCATAGAAGCTCTGCTTGTGCTGGCAAAGAATTGGAAATCAAGGGGATGTCCATCAATTGGTCAATTGGGGAATGGTTTAATAAACTGTGATATATATATATATATATATATATATATATATATACATATGTAATGAAACACTATTGTTCTATTAGAAACCAGGAGGGATGGGAATTCAGGGAATCATGGAAGGATTTCCATGAAGTGATGGTAAGTGACATGAGCAGAACCAGAAGAACATTGCACACTCTAACATTGACATGGGGGTGATGATCAACCGTAATGGACATGTTCATTCCATCAGTGCACAGTGCAACAATCATGGTCAATTTTGGCATATCTGTGATGGAGAATGCCATCTGTATGCAGAGAAAGAATTGTGGAATTTGAACAAAGACAAAAGACTTTCACTTTTAATTTTTTTAAAATTTTATCTTGTTATATAATTTTGCTATCTTTTCTATTTATTTTTCTTCCTCAAGGCTATGATTTCTCCCTCATCACGTTCAACTTAGAAACAATGTAAAGACTAATAGACTGCCTTCTATGGGGGGGGGAGCAAGATTAGAGGAAAAATTGTAAAATTCAAAGTAAAGAAAGATAGAAAGAAAGAAGAATTTCATTTAAAATAACTTCAGACAACATAAAATATGTGGGAGTCTGCCTGCTAAGGCAGACTCTAAAAATCTCTGAAATAATTATAAAACACTTTTCACACTAAAAAATCACATCTAATTAACCAGGTAAATATCAACTGCTCAAGGATAGGTTGGGCTAATATAATAGAATTGACAATTCTACTTTAATTAAGCTATTTACTTACTGCCATAACCAAACTTCCAAATAATTACTTTAGTGAACTAATAAAAACAGTGACTAAATTCATATGGAGGCACAAAGAGTCAACAATATCAAGGGATTTAATGAAAAATGAATGTAAAGGAGGTGACAGTCATATAAAGGAGGTGACAGTCATACCAGTTTTAAAATTATATTATAAAGCGTCAGTCATCAAAACTTTATGGTACTAGATAGGAAATAGAGTGGTGGATCAGTGAAATTGATTAGGTACAAAAGAGAAAACAAGAAATGATTATAGTAATCTACCGTTTGATAAACCCAAAGACTTCTGCTTCTGGGATAAGAATTCACCCCCCCCCAAAAAAAAAAAAACGTTGGAAAAACTAGAAAAAAGGGTTAGACTAACATCTGATACCAATATAAGGTTAGATACAAAAGAAAATTTAATAAGCAAATTAGGAAAACAAGGATTGGTTTACTTGTCAGATCTATGGAAAGGGGAGCAGCTTTTGATCAAAGAGGAGACAGAGGACATTATTTTTATTTTTATTTTTATTTTTTTAGGTTTTTTTTTTGCCAGGCAAATGGGGTTAAGTGGCTTGCCCAAGGCCACACTGCTAGGTAATTCTTAAGTGTCTGAGACCAGATTTGAACCCAGGTACTCCTGACTCCAGGGCTGGTGCTTTATCCACTGCACCAGCTAGCCAGCCCAGGACATTATTTTTTAAAAAACTGGATATTTTTGATTACATTAAATTATAAAACTTTTCCTCAAACAAAATCACTGTAACCAAGATTAAAAGGAATGTATGTGCATTTCCTCTGATCCATCATCCAGCATCCATATTGCTGGATCAGTATTCGGAAGAACTCATGAAAAGACATAAAAGTCCCACAGTACAAGAATATCATAGCAGTTCTGTACTGGCAAAGAACTGAAAACAAAGGTGAAGGCCATCAATTGGGGAATGGTTGAACAAATTATTATATACAAGTATATATATATACATGTATACATGTATACATATATATATATATATATATATATATATATATATAGAACATTATTGTTCCATAACAAGTCATTTGGGATGGGATTTCAGAAAAGCCTGGGAAAAATTTCATGAATTAATGTAATGTTGAGTGAGATGAGCAGAATCAGATGAATAACATCCATCTCATGAAAAACATGGGGTGATGATCAACTTTGACGGACATGTTCACTCCATCAGTACAATGATCTGGGACAATTTTAGGGCATCCATAATGGAGAATATGTTCTGTATGCAGAGAATGAGTTGTGAAGTTAAAAAGAAGACCAAAGATTACTATCTTCAATTTTAAAATTTTTGCATATATATTATGTAATTTTGTTATCTCTATTATTTTTTTCTACCTTTTGGATGTGTCTTTTTCTCTAAACACATTCAGCTAGGATCTATGCATAGCATGGAAGCAAATGCAAAGACTATCTATATCAATATATTGCCTTCTGTTGTGGGAAGGGAAAGGAAGGGAAGGGAAGGGACAATGAGAGGAAGGAAAACAATATGTAAAATCCAAAACTTTCCAGAAAATGATTGTTAGAAACTACCATTGTAAGAAATAAGTAAATAAATAAAATGCATACATAAATAATAAAAATATGGAATTGATGATCATTTATATTCTTGCCTAAAATATTGATCAGTTTGAAGGACAAAGAAGGAGGTAATTTTATATTTTTATTTTTTCTCTATTTATGTTTTTTAGGTAAATTCAGTTTTTACTTTTTCAACTACAGCAAGAAAGGAGTTTTCCACATTTAGCAGATAGTTTTCAACAATCATTATTATTTTATTGTACACATTTGTCTACCACCCTATGGTAGCAAACAATCTAGTAAAAGTTGCAGATGTACATTTTTGAATAATATTTGATATTAGTCCTTTTGTGTATGAGGTATTAAGACTAATGGAAAGGAATGAAAACCACCAGGGAAAAATATGACAAGTTTTTTTTTTAAATTGAACATAGTATAAATTAAGATTCTGTGTCTTTTTCCATGCCCTTTCTTTTTTAGTAACTAAAGATACTGATGTTAGGACATATTCTATTGAATGTAGATCTTATCCCCCAAACACCTCAAAAAGAAATTGTAATATAATGAGGACTGACATGGGATGAGTCTTAAGTTTTAAAGTCAGGATATCTGTAATGCTCCTGTGCATTGTAATAAAAATGGTAAATCTTATTTTTTAAATTATAAAATTTTTAAAGAACATTGGACAGGAAAGTCTTAAAATAGATGATACCAGGACTTGGAAAATCCATAGAATATGCAAAATCTTGGCATCCACTTATATTTCAGGGAGTTATAGTGGAGGTGGCTGAGAATTTAGATTCTAGAATTTTCTTGTTCAGAATCAATTCCTCTTTCTGTGTGTCCTGAATTTGGATGGAAAGCAAAATCAAAAGATTAGATCAAGGAAGAAACCTTCAGCCAAGAATATCTAAATAGAAGAAAATGCTCATCACAATCCTGAAGAAGATAAAGTATAAAAGCCAGAAAATCAGTTACTAGGAGAGAAAGAGAAAGAGGGAGAGAGAGGGAGGGAGGGAGGGAGGGAGGGAGAGAGAGAGAGAGAGAGAGAGAGAGAGAGAGAGAGAGAGAGAGAGAGAGAGAGAGAAGTTGTTCTAAGGGTGAGAAAGAAAATTGTGAGAAGCAGTGGGATTTGATCACAGAGAATAAAAGGAATTAGAAGAGTCATGGGGAAGAGAATAACAGGGGTAGGAGAAATGAGAAGGGGGCTATTAATTAAAGATGAGATCTCTTAAAAGAGGACAGACCAGAACTTGAAGTGCACTCTTGGGGATACTGGGGATGACTCCAAGATCAGCTATCTTCTCTAAATGGTTCTGAGAGTAGAAGATTCCAGACACCCCAAGAAATGATTTTCATCTCGTCTCTTAATTCATTAAATGGCAAGGAGATCAAATCAGTGAATCCTGAGAGTAAAAATTCAGGTTATTAACTGGAATGTCAAATACTGAAACTAAAGCTTAAATCCTTTGGCCACTCAATGAAAAAATGGGACTCATTGTTAAAGACATTGATACTGGGAAAAATTGAAGGCAAGGCAGATAGCAGAGGACAAGATGAATAGATAGTGTGAATGAAAAGAACTCGCACAGATTTTGAGAGAGAGTTATGGATAAAAGGGAAAACACTGGAAATATGGTCTTGGCTGTCTAGAAGAGTAAGACAGAATGAATGATTGACATCAAACAAATATTTTTAGGGATTTCAAATTTTGAATATTTCTATTTAACTTAGACAATCTGAGATCATTCAATTACTCCAATAAGTATATATTGATGTTGCATTAATAAAAATGAGTAAAAACTTGGAAAAAACACATTAAAACTTCTGAACTATATTAAATACATTTCCCAAAAAAGATCTGTGAGAATATTGTGTATTTTTTTGCCAAGCACAAATAAAAATACAAAACTAAAAACCAAAAACAAATTCCACAAAATGTAGACATAAGAACAAATGCAATTGCATGTATTCCTTTCTGAATAGTCATGATAAAAGTGACTCAAGTAAATGTTTCATGAGAAAAATGATGTTCATCCTAGATAACCTATTAAGGAAAAATGTTTATTTTGTATGTTTCATCTTATTGGTATGACATAAATATGTGGTTAAAATCATTCAGTTTTTCAAAAATTAAAATAACACTTGGACATTATTAAGAATAATGTGGTTTAAAACCTTAAGTACCATAGCTTATCTGGTATGTAGAGCCCAAATGGCTTTTGATACCTGTTACATTTAATATGGTAATATAGTATACAGTTGAATGCAGATACACAGAATGCCTGAACTAACGGTCAAATAATCTGATCAGATTTTCCACTGTATGGAATGCTGGGGATGAATCCAAAATGAGTCTTCTGCTCTAAATGGTCCTGAGAGCAGAAAGTCTCAGGATGCCAAGGATTGATTTTCATCTTTACTCTTAATTCATTAGATAGCTAGGCGATCAAATCAGTGAATACTGAGAGTAAACAATCTAGCCAATTAACTGGAAAGTCAAATACTGAAAGTAAAATTAAATCCTTTGGCCACTCAATAAGAAGATAGGACTCATTGGTAAAGACACTGATACTGGGAAAGATTGAAGGAAGGCAAAAACTGATGGCAGAGGAAGAGATGAATAGATAGTGTTATGAAATTAATGAAAAGAACTTGGATAGACTGAGAAAGTTGAGAAAAGAAGGGAAGGCAATGGAAAAATTATGGTCTAGGCTGTCTAGTAGAGTCAGACTTGAATGAGTGATTGAAAAGGAATATTCTTAGTGATTTCAAATGTTGGATATTTCTACTTAATATAGACAATAACAAGATGTTACATATATCATCTGAGACCATTTAATGATCACAATATGAATTAAATTTTGCTGTTGTATTGAAAAAGAGCAAAAAATTAGAAAAAACACATTAAAAATTTTGAGCCATATTGAAATGTATCTACTAAAAATCTTCAGTGAGTTTATTGTGTAATTTTGCCAAGCACAACAAAATAAAAAACCAGAAACAAAAAGCAAATCCCTCAAAATGTGGACACAAGAACACGTGCAATTATATGCTTTCCTTTCTGAATAGTCCCTATTAGAGTGACTCAAGAAAATGTTTCATGAGAAAAATGCTGTTCATTATAGAGAATTTGTTAAGTGAAAATGTTTATTTTGAAAGCTTCATCTTACTTTTATGACACCAAAATTAGCATAATACTTGGACCTATTTCAGGATGTTATGATTTAAAACCAAAAACATCATATCTTAGCTAGTCTCTTGAACCCCAAAGTCTTATGAGTCCTGGTACATTTAATATGGGAATGTTATAATTAGTAGAAAGCAGAGACACAATGCCTGAACTATGAAGTAAATATGCCTCCAAATATGCCAATGGGGACTGAAAATGAAAGGCAAAATATGTGATCATTGAGGGCACCTGGACCAAAGTCTTTGTGTGGGTCAAGATACATTGGAAGAAAGGATCCTACAAATACAGACATCCACATCACTTTAGTGCCATTACCAATGAAGACAATTAATGCAGAGCAAGTTTGAACTAAGGACTAATAAGAAACATGTAATAGTATAGGAGGGTAAAATATATAAAGTACATGTTCACTGTGTTAATTATACAATGAAAAAAATAAGAAAATTCCTAAAAAAAAAAAACCCAGGAGGATATAAACTCCACATACAACATATCAACTCTTGGTAGTCCCTTAGACAACTGAACATGCTTGCTTCCTAAACTTGGAAATGATATACGTTGGAGGGGTCATACATCTAAGATTGAAGAATATCCCAACTAAGGTACTGTGTGTGAAAACCCATATATTGAGTTTATAATTTTTGAAAGAACATTAGAAGAAGAATGGATTATGGAATATAGATTATATGGAATGAAAGGAAATTTTTAATCCAGGATCATCAGCTGGATGAGAATGCAGAATCTTCCAGGCCAGAATTGTGATGGTATAGAAAAGAGAGAGAGAGGAAGATGTAGGAGATCTGGGAATGGACATTTTCAGAAACAGAAGGATGTGATCACATAGAGTGCCTGTCCTGGGTTTGTCATGGAGTTGAAAATGAGAGAACATTAAATGCTCATACAATAGAGGACATCAGAATAAAGAACCCTTAGGGCAGTAAAGGTGAGATCTAGCCATGTCCAAGAAAACAGTATATGCTATAATGGCAATATTTCATAGAACAGAAACCAATGACAGTGAAAGGGACCTATCAACACACATGTTATATATTTCAATGATTTACTTAAATATATAATTATTAAACATAATACTATTTTTCCATTTCTTGGTTAATAAAAAGATGATTTAGAATTTCTGGATCAAATTTCAATTACTTAGATTTAAATTATTTTAAATATTAAAAAGAAAAAAGAAGACTTTAACTATCTATGCAATTGTATTTGGTGAAAGGACTTATTATTGGTTTTGGTTACATTAAAAAATCCTCCATTAAGATAAAATATCAGCATTCTGAAACAAATCAAATCCAGTGAAGAACCTTCTTTGCTAAAGACTGCCCCTGATATGATTATTATTAGTTATGAATTTAGGTAATATTTTAACAAAAAGAAGAACTCTGGTAATTCTAGGTCCTGGTATCTGTCAGTTATTAGGTATAGTGTATTATAAATGTATATATATATATATATATATATATATTATGTATATGTATTATATAATCTAAATTATGAATAAAAACATTTAAAATAACAATAATGCACCATTATATGACATTTCTTTGGAAACCAAAATGTATGTGGTAGAATGCCTTTACTCCAATGAATTCCTAAACCTTTAGTTCACATTTAAGTGTGATAGCTGGAGGCAGCTGATTAGCATATTAAATTAACATATTAAACAAGAATCACTTCCACCTCTGAATGTTCTACTCTGAAGGGCATTTGTGAGCAAAGCAAAAATTGGAACACAAAAAGAATGGACTACAAGCCTTTTTATGTGATAGTGTACAGTTCATTGCAAAGATGAATCAGAATCTGCTGTTATTGATGGTTTAGAGAAGAAAACATCAAAAATGTCAAAGATTTCTCATCATTTGTTTTCTAGATGATTGAAAATATTGGTTAATTCTAGCTAACCTCAAATTAAAAAGTATGATTTTGGTTTAGGAGATAAAGTCAGCTTTCCAATTTAATTTGTACAATGCCTCCAAACTGAAAAGCAATGAATACTAAAATAAATGGAATTTCATGTAGGTCCTCCTTATTTAACGATACAGTTGATGTTACTAATGATGAATTGAACTGTGCCACCAGAAAAAGAGTACAAGAATCAAGGAATTTATACATGAAAAACTCACAACTCACCCAGGTGGTATAAAACCCCAGAATTTTTTTTTTTTTTATAATTCACAAGTTTGGGAAATTGAAAGATTAATCTTTTTTTCTGGAGAGACAGAAAGTTACTTAAGGACAAGCCGGATAGCAAAGACCTAAGTGAGAATGCCTGAGGGAAAGGGAGAAAGGAAAATAGCCTTGTGAAATGTCTGGGCTTCAACCAAAGGAGTCTAGGATGGAGGTAAATGTGGACCAAACTTTATCTACAGTCTTGCTCACTTCTTTTGCATGGAAGAACCAGGAAAATTCAGTTAAAAGTTGACCCACTCACTCTACGTGAATGGTGTCAGGTAGAAACAGAAAGAAGGCTAGATAGATGGGCTGAAGTTGCTCTTATCTTGGTGAATTTCCATTTATCAATTTAGTTACATTGAACAATTGCAGGGAATTTACATCTAAGATAGCCTTATGCTGAACAGTCTGTTGGAATAGGAAGCTATCAGAATAATACAGACAGGTACAAATAATATTTTCTATTTTAAAATAGTCACATTGAGGGGCAGCTAGGTGATGCAGTGGATAGAGCACCTGCCCTGGAGTCAGGAGTACCTAAGTTCAAATCTGGCCTCAGACAATTAATAATTACCTAGCTGTGTGGCCTTGGGCAAGCCACTTAACCCCATTTGCCTTGCAAAAACCTTAAAAAATAGTCACATTGATAAGATATATCTACCTTAGAATATTAATCCAATTCATAAAAATAAATAAAATAACTCGACCTCATTATGTGATATGGCATTTGGAAAAAAAGTTCAGATCTTGGATGTTCCATAGATCACAAAATGTTAAGGCTTCTAGGTACTTTCCACATACAAGTATTGGAAAAATCTGACAGTAGAGATAGAGAATGTCTGAACTAGAAGTTATATCCTGCACCTGGATATACTACTGTGAAAAGGAAAAAGAAGGCGAGGGGATGAATTCTTAGAGGACCCTTCCAAACAAGACTATATGGACTTGATGGTTTCTTTGACTCCAGAATCCTGAGTCATATTTTCCTATGAATCCTTTTGCTAATAAAAAGACAGTGCTTCCATGAAATCATTTTACAATGTATAAATCTATAAACATACATATATATGTATATGTCTCCCTATATATATTTATATGCAAGGGAGTTTTATGACAGTACCATTATTTTTGCTAGTACAAAGAGCCTTCAACAAACATAAAGACATTAAAATTAGGACAATTCCTTGCCCTTACTTTTTTTAGGTTAAATGACTTGCCCAAGGCCACACAGCTAGTTACTTATTAAGTGTCTGAGGCCAGATTTGAAGTCAGGTACTCCTGACTCCAGGGCCAGTACTCTATTCACTGTGCCACCTAGCCACCCCACCCTTACTTTTTTGATGAAGCCTGTTATTGATATGATTATTCATTCTAAATAAAGGATGATCTTTTGCCACAAAATTCAAGCTGAAATAAAATCAGGATTGATATTTGTTCAGACTCATGTATCAAATTTAGCTTAATAATGATGCTATGCTGCATTATGATCATGGATGGAAATACATAGGACTTTGAGAGAACCTTTGGATACAAAATCCTTAGTTGATTCAATTGTTTAAATTCAAATGTTATTGTTCATGGGGTCTAGAGTTGGAATCAGGAGCTGATAGTGTAAATTTTCAGACTCTTTTGTTCAAATAAAACCATAAAAGAAACATTATATATTATTATTATTACTATTAATATTTTATTAAAGATTTTATTTGAGTTTTACAATTTTCCCCAATCTTACTTCCCTCCCCCCACCCCCCACGGAAAGCAATCTGTTGGTCTTTACTTTGCATATGTGTACATATATATATATATATATATATATATATATATATATTTAAAATTTTATTTATTTAAGGGAATGATGTTAAACGACTTGGTCAAGGTCAGACAGCTAGGCAATTATTAAGTGTCTGAGGATGGCTTTGAACTCAGGTCCTCCTGACTCCAGGGCTGATGCTCTATATACTGCACCATCTAGCTGCCCCATAAATGAAACTTAATCAGGAATAAAAACCAAATAGATGTAAGTAGGTTGTTCCTTTGATTATTAGAATCTCCATTTTATGATGATCCTTTGAATATGGTTTGTGTGGATTTCTAGGTATCTTGAAAGCATACATGTTCATGGTATTCTGGAGCTTAGAACACAACCTTATCCAACATTTAAGTAAGTCCTGTCTTTGAGTAGACAAATTAAGAATGGATTGTGAAGTCAGAATTCTGGAACAGTTCTTTGACATGCTATCTAGAATATCTGAGCTTGTTGAAAATATACAGTCCTGAATAAATTTTGGCTATAGTTCTGAATTAAAAAGTCCTGGAATTCTGAGATGGATAATTTCAAAGGCTGGCTTTTTAATATAATTTCTTGATATTAAAATACCTATCTGCTTGCAAGTATATCTGAGAAAAATAAACAAACATAAAACTAGACCTGTTATTGAAAGAATTGGAAATGTTCAGAGGTTAAAAAAGAAAATTCTCTGAAGACATCAACTTGGAGATCAGTCACATCTACAACTGAGAGGAGTCATATATATGAAGAGAGATAATAGAAAAATGAATGAAGGTAACTGCAACAGGACACCAAATGCCAGGAAAGGAGTATTCCCCAATTTTTGATATTTAAATACTGTGAGGGTTTTGAGAATCTAAAATACACTCTTGTGGAATGGCCTTCAAAAGCTAAATGTCTGAATTGGTAATAATATTTTTCCATTTGCAATTAAATTATATGTAACAACCTAAACATTTAGAAAAGTAATTGTTTTTTTTTAAGATTTAAAAACCCTAAAATCTTGCTTTTAGATCCTGGTGATGATTAGAAAATTTCACCAGGGAAAGCGGAAACTTGAAGATCAGGTTCATTTGCGGTGGAAAAACTCTCCTTTGTGACTCAGGATGGTAGAAAAGTTTTGATTCACAGGTTGCATAAAGTTTTATACATCACTACAAAGAGTTCACAAGTTAATAAAAGTACACATAGGCTGATAGAAAAGATATTTAAGAAAGGGAAATAAGAAAGAAAAAGGAAACAGTCAAAGATGCAACTGGGTTTAGACCCATGTGGTTTCCCCCATGGAAGAGCATGTTAGTCAAGCTTTCGATGTCTATCCTTTTTTTTTTTTTCTTGGAAAAAGACCCTGACATCAGGGAGCTGAGGTCATGACACTCACAAGAACTGGTTTAGAGTGAGAGGGGGCTGGGTTGTCACCAGCCTCACTTTCTCCTCCAGAGCCATCTGGGTCTGCTGGGCAGATATAGATAAGGAGAAAGGGAGATGGTCATAGATATAAGGCAATTAATATTAAGTAACTTACCTAAGTTCACACAGCTATTAATTATCTAAGGTAAGATTTGAATACTAAGAATGTAGAATATTTGAGATAGAAGGAAATACTGATCCAGAATCATGATGCAAAAGGTTTGTGGAAGCCAGAAAGTCAGTGTTGAAACTTACAAGATGAGAGAGACAGAGAAAGAATTATTCTGAGCTTGGTAAGGGAAATAATCAGAAGGAGTTCGATTTGACCATTGTGAATAATAGGATGTAGATGAGTCACAAAGAAGAGAATGAAAAAATTAGGAGAATGTAGAGAAGGGTGTATTTTAGAGAGAGAGGAAAACTGTTAGAACAGAGAAAGTCAAAACTTGAATTGTCATGTAAACCAATGTATGGGATAGTGGGGATTGCTCTAAGAAGATTAGTCATCTGCTCTGAAATTTGTATGAGAGTGGGAAATCTCAAACATGCTAAGGATTGCTGATCATCTCTAGCCTTAATCAATTGAACAGCAGGGTGATCAAAAAGTTTCCTATTGAAAGAAATCAATACATGGTATTCACTGGAAAGTAAAGTACTGAAACTGAGGCTTAAATGCTTTGGTCACACAACTAGAAGATTGTACCAATGGGTAAAGACACGGATACTTGGAACAACTGAGGCCAAAAGTAAAAGCAGATGGGAGAGGAAGAGATGAATAGCCAGTGTCTTGGAAACAATGAACAAAACTTGGACAGAATTTGAATGAGAACTGAGGATAGAATGGAAATTATTGGAATGGTGTGATCCAAGGTTTCAGGAGGAGTTAGACAAGATTTAATGAACATCAAATATTCTTAGTGAACTCAAATATTAGTTATCAGTAATTAATTTAATAATAACAATACTGTATATTTTTCATCTGAAATCATTCAATGAATTCAATATAAATCATGTATTGAATATGGATTAAAGAACTAAAAGCAAATCCATTAAGAAATACATTATACAGCATACATAATGAAAAGTAACAACCAAAATGTTTCAGTGAGATTATTCACAACCAAAAAAACAACAAAACAAGTTGTACAATTTTCACGTGATCCTTCTCTGACAGACAAAATAAAGAAAATGATTATCAAGTAATTTTTTTTAAGTAAGGAGTTTTAACCATAGAAATCTTGCTAAAGGAAAACTATTATTTTGAAAGAGTCATCATATATCTATGATCCAAATTTGTTGTGAAAATTCTTGAATTAAAAATTAACATAATAATTTGACCCTGTTAAATTGATATGGTTTTAAAAATACATTTCTGATGGTTCTGAGAGTCTGAAATGCTTATGCTACCAGGTACCTTTAATATGGGATTATTGAAAGCCAAAGAAGAGATAAAGAATTTCTGAGCTATCAGTCAAATCCCCTTCTAAATATGCCAATGGAGAGATGAATGTGAAGCCAGAATATATGATCATTAAGGGCACCTGTACACAAGAATTTGTGCAATGCATCAAAGCTTTGAATCCAGAATCTTGAGTTTGATTTCAATATGGTATCTATAATTTCAGAATTGAGGTAGACTCAGAATATTTTTAGGGATTTAGAATGGATATTATCAGAAACAAGAGGGTCTTAGCACATAGCATGATTTTGCCATGGTCAAGAAAATGAAGGAGCTAAGAGTTCACTTAAAGGACAGATCTTATAAAACATGAAAATCACCAGATTTGAGTGCTAGGTATTCTTTTGTTACAAAAATGAAAATCTTCTAATGGACCATGATTTGGGAAGTATCATAAATGACTTGGATATGTTCTAAAATATATCAGTAGTTGGCACAGATAAGGAATTATTGTAGGTCTATTAAAAACAGGAGGGAGGTAAATTTTCCTTATGTGTTAAAATGATAATTCCAATTTAATATTTACCACATCTGACATCCTTAGCATGAGAGTCTGAAGAGTAATGTGAAAATCCCATCAATTATGACTATCCTAATTATAATCTGCAATTCTCAAATATTTGTATAACAACTACTGTACAAGCCTCTGCCACTGCTACATTGATTAAAAAAACACATCCTGATGGTAGTATTTTAATAATTAATCAATAGTATTTGATGTTATTACAACATGGAGTTTTGTATAAAGGGAAAGACTTCTGTTTGAAAATCCATATATATATAGATAAGACTCCAGTATGTTCTTTAAATGAAACAATAAAAGAAATGTAAGAAAATACAAAGAGAGCTCCAAACTAGGTTCCTCTGGATAAAAGAATCTGTATCTTTTTTAATTCCTTAGGAAAAGGACTATCTGTCCTTCCCAGTCAAAGCAAAAAAATCAAATTGATGTGGCCAAGTGCACAAAGTACAGAATTTCCCTCATTGTTGCACTTCTAATTGAAACCATAAGTAGCTCATTGTGAAGCCAGATTTCTTGAATAATGTTTTGATTTAGAACCAAGAATATCTGAGTTTTATGGAAATAAACACTCTAGAATACAGTACTTAATGATACTATAGATATATGATTGCCAGTTGGGGGAATGACTGCAAGTGAGACTAGATGTTAAACAACTGATCAAATTACACAATCTTTGTCCACCAAGTATATAATTAAAATAAGCCTTGAAATGTATAACATTATGTCTTTAAAGGTCCCTTCCCCAGGAGTTAGTTTTTGCTCTCTGAACTGCTCCCCCTATAGCATATGGTGTTTTCCTGGAATGTGCACTATCTGATGTTTTCCGCCCTAAGTGTTCTTTTTACTCTGAGGACTCCACTTCTATGGGCACTACTACTTCTCTCATTTGCATCTTCATGGTAACTCTCAGATCTGATACTCTGTGTACTCAAATCCTCCCATTTTTGAAAAATGTCCATTCTGAGATGCATGTGATCTTAGAATTTGTGTAAAGAAATGGGATTTTGGGGGCCGCTAGGTGGTACAGTGAATAAAGCACCGGCCCTGGAGTCAGGAGTACCTGTGTTCAAATCCAGTCTCAAACACTTAATAATTACCTAGCTGTGCGGCCTTGGGCAAGCCACTTAACCCCATTTGCCTTGCAAAAAAAAAAAAAAGAAATGGGATTTTTGAAAGGATAAGAGTAGATCAGTGAGATTAGTCTTGGAGAGGCAAGAAGAGATTTAAGAAAACCCTTAAAAGAGGGCTAGAACTCCAAAAGGAAGGATTAGTATGACATGCTAATTATATGGATTAACATAAAAATATGTATTATGTACAATAATCACTTATATCTATATAATTTTTATATAGTCATATTACATACTATAATAAGACAATGTTATATTTTCTTAGGCAAAAATATATTCCAATTCTATGGAAATAAATAAATGAAGAGAATTTAATTACATCAATCATTTAGATCAATTTACTCTAAATTTGATCCTTGTTAAAGTAAAAAAAAAATCACATCTTCCTACACAAAGATATAAAGATTTGAGGAGGCTACAGATAAATTGTTGTTAGCTAAAAAAATCTTTAGACATGGTAATATGAAAGCCCTCATATCAAATGTATTGAATTATAATGAATGTCACATATATGATCATTTCGGATAATGGATGTAGAATATTTTTGAACAACCACAAAATTCTAGTGTTTAATTTGCAAAACTTCACAATAAACAGTAGTAGTAATGCCAATAATGACATTTATAAGTGTTACATACAGTGTAATAAAAACTTATTAAAAGCTTTTATAAATTAGCTTCATAGAATAAAGGGTGATGTTTATTTTGAACCCAAAATGTGTGTCTTGAATGTTTTTAACAAAGTAAATGTCTGGGATTTCAGTTCCTATTCAAGGACATTTAAGGGTTGGCAAAATTTAGAACAGGACCTACCTCCCAACTCTAAATATCCCTCTTTGCAGTGGAGACATGAGAGCAAAGCAAAAATTTTATGATGCAAAATGTCAGACCTTGAATGGGGGAAAACTCCCTTTCTTATATCTGGAAAATGCCAGGGAACAAGAATTAGAATATATTATCATATATGTTTTAACTTAGCAACCATATTGTCCAGTTGTAGGGAGTTTCAAAAATAAAAAGGAAGGAAATTTTGCAAAAGACATCAATCCTTCCTGGCAATTAAGTTAATATTCTATTGTAGAAATGCTTTGAAACAAATCAGTCATTCCCAATGACACAAAGTGAAAAAATGAGTTCAAAGTATTACTTTTTTGGCAAACCAAAAAAAACTCCTGACTGAAAACACTGACATGTTATTCTCTGAAGATCTTCTTTTGGTCAAGAATGCTTTTTGATATTACTTTTTTTTTACAAATAATATAATTGTTTTTAGGGGTTTTTTTTGTTTGTTTTTGCGGGGTTAAGTGACTTTACCAGTGTCACAAAGCTAGGTAATTATTATGCGTCTGACGCTGGAATTGAACTCAGGTCTCCTGACTCCAGGGCTGGTGCTCTATGCAATACAACACCTAGCTGCCCCTATAATTATGTTTCTAAAAAAGTTCACTAATAAGAAATTAAAAAATGACAATGAAACCCCAAAGTGACACTCTTCAAAGTCCTGAAAAAAGTTAAATCAAAAAATTATCTCTTGAAATTTTGAAAAAAAATTAAATTGGAAATTTATAAATACAGATTACCCTTAAAAATTACACAACAGTATTCTTTCTACAAATCTATTTTCCCCTCTGAATTTGAAAATGCAAAACACTTTAGACCTATAACTGAGCTTTAGAAGATCATAAGTATCCATAATTGAAAAAAATCTACAATAAAATGAGGATAAATTGAAATAAATAGTAAACATGCACAAATCTTTGGTCTTTTATAGGAAAATGCTGTGTCATCATACATTTGAAAAAATGGTCAGAATAATACAGACTTCCACATTCTTTTATTAAGGAAAATGAATTCAGAACAAATTTTGATAATAAAATGAATGTGTAGTATGCTAAGACCTGAAAAGAGCTTTTGAAATTCACATATATAAAATGAATGCTTACTCTAACAATTATGAAATAAACAAGGAAAAGAAAAATTTTAAAATACCTCAAGAGTATAACGCCTTCAGATACAAAGTAACAGCTCTTGGTAACCCCTTGGAGAATTGAATCTTTGCTTTCATGGACCTTTTTATGATATATGTTGGAGGGGTCTGAGAATTTGGAATAGGGAATGAACTAACTAAGTGATAAGTCTTGTGTCTAACTTTCCTTATACTGAAGAGCTTCAAAGAATTTTAGAATAGGAATGACTCATGGAAAATAGAGTATTCATGCATAAAAGAAATTTCAAATTCAGGTTCATCAGTTATCTGAGACAGCAGAATCTGCCAGGCCAGAATTGTGAGGTCTTAGAGAAAAACAAGAGGGAGATGCATGTGATCTGAGAATGGACATTTTTCAAAAACAGAAGGATTTGAGTACACAGAGTATCAGACCTGGGAGTTACCATGAAGATGCAAATGAGAGAAATAGTAGTGCCCATAGAAGAGGTGTCCTCAGAGTAAAGAGAACAATTTGGGCTGAAAAATCAGATCTTGAAGAGTCCAGGAAAACACCATATGCTATAAGGGGAGCAGTTCGGGGAACACAAACTAACTCCTGGGGAAGGGGCCTTTAAAGACATAATGTTATACATTTCAAGGATTATTTTAATTATATACTTGGTGGACAAACACATTTTTCATTTCTGTGTTTAATTAAAAAGAAGGAGATTTAGAATTTCTGGATGACATCAACTATTTCAATTACTTAATCCACTGTGAAATATAAAAACAAAAGAAAAACACATATCTTTTGCACATGCACAAGTGTTTGGTGAAAGTACTGATTATTTTTTTGTCTAAGTAAAAATTCCCAGATAACTTAATACACCAGAAACCTGCAACAAATGCAATCCAATTAACAGTCTTCTTTGCTAAAGACTGCTTTCATATAATTAACATTGGCAAAGAATATAGATTGTTTTTGAATAAAAAAGAGCTCTGTTAATTCTTGAAGCCTTGGAAGAGAGACAGTTAATATGTCTAGATCTTGGTATCTGCCAGTTATTAGATGAAGTATAACAGAAATCCATTATACAAATTTATAAAAATCAGCATTATGGATCAGAGTTTGGCATTTCTTTGGTACACAAAAGGGCATGTGTTGGAATACCCTTCCTTCATTGAATACCTAAAGATTCGCTTCCCATTTAAGGATGGTTGCTAGAAGTAGCTGAGGGTGAGTGTATTGAATTCTCCTAACTAGCTATGAGTTCTGCCTCTGAGTGTCTCACTTTGGAGGGAGTTTTTGAGAGCAAAGCAAAACCTTAGAACACAAAAGTTTGAATCTTTGAATGGGCTACCAATCCCCCAATGTTATAATTGGTACCTCTGTGAGAACATGAATCTGAATCTGTTCTGATTGGTTCCTTCTATTGGAAAACATCATAAAAGGCAAAAATTCATTTTCATATGATTTCTTTGGTGAGTCATAATTTTGGTCCATTCTGAGGAATTTGAAAAATCAAGATGGATATTTTGCCTAGGAGACCAATCTATTCTTCTAATTTAATTTCTATTCCAGATTCAAATCTTACATTCAAACAACAGAGCCAAATGATACTGGTGGAGATACTCTTCTGTTTTGGACAAGCCATGAAAATGTATCCAAACTAAAAACACTTGGACACACAAAAAACTGTTATTCTCTATACATCCTCCTTGTTCAAGACCTTTATTGATATTACAATGAAGGAGAGAGTGGGCATAGTATGTTTTGGTTACAAAAGGAAATTCTAGCATACTATGAACATGTGCCTTATAACAAGTATCTAATAAAAATCCAAAATGATGGGCCATTACAGTTCATAGGAGGGTATGACCTTAGAATACAAAATATCAGCTCATAGTAGCCACTTGAAACATTTACTATTTGGCATCTTAAGGTGCCTTGAATTAACCAAATGCAATTTTCAAACTAGGAGATCCTTATCCAAGGGTCCAGATTATGAGTGAATAGCTGAGAACCTGAAAAGTTGAAGATTGCTAATGGAAAATAAAATGTATGTGTTTGTAGGACATTTGGAATTCAAGTTCATGAGGTATGTTAGATTATAGATCTGCAAGGTCAGAATATTTAGAGTCTATATCAAAGAGAAAGGAAGATGTACAGAGTCTGGGAATAAACCTTTACAGAAACAGGATAATTTGAGGGTCTGGGAGTTGCTGTGGAAATGAAAATGGGAGAGCTGGTAGTCGTCAGAGAAGTGAGATCTTTAGAGAAAAGAGATCACTTAGGTCAGAAAAGGTCAGATCTTCTAGTGTCCATGAAGGCACTATATGTTATAGGTGGAGGGATTCAGGGAACAGTTATTACCTTTGGGAGAAGTGGCCTGTGAATAAAAAAATTTAGGAATATTAGTGGAAGGATGACTCATGTAATTTAGAATGCATGAGCTTGGAGGAAATTTGAAAATCACCAACATCAGCTGTAGAACTAGTAGGCTTACAATTGGGAGAACTGGAGAAGACACAGGGGGACCATGCTTATGGTCTGGAAATACAAATTTGTAAAAACAGGAAGATTTGATAACATGGAGTATCAGACCTGGGAGTTACAATGGGGATGAAGATGAGGAAATTGTCATTAGAAAAGCAACAGGATGGGGCGGCTAGGTGGCATAGTGGATAAAGAACCAGCCTTGGAGTCAGGAGTACCTGGGTTCAAATCCAGTCTCAGACACTTAATAATGACCTAGCTGTGTGGCCTTGGGCCAGCCACTTAACCCCATTTGTCTTGCAAAAACCTAAAAAAAAAGCAACAGAGTAGAAAATGTTACATCTTGGGGTGTTTTCGAAAATAGTATATGCAACAGGTGGGAGGATTCAAAATCATTTAATTATCTGCTGGAAAAAGTCTTTAGAGAGGAAAACATCCAAAGTGTCAAGGATTTATTTTTGTATGTATGTAGTGTGGGCCAAAATTGGGACTAGTTTTTACTAATGTAAAATATAAGAATGCACATTTATCTAAGGAGATCATTCAGTAATTCCAATATTGTGTGTCAGTGAACATCATTTGAAAACTGACTGTCTGGGAATCTAATTATCTTGATAGAAGAAAAGCTAGTGGTAGTTTAGAGTTAAGAATACAGTATTTCTCAGTATTTAAGTTTGTCCTACCTTTGAATATAATACTAAGGAATGGAATGTATAGTTAGAATTCTTAAACTGGTCTTTGATTGGAACCTAGACTATTTGAACTTCGTGAAAGAAAACAATCTTGAATTGATCATGACCATCATCCTTAAATAGTCAACCATGGAATCCTGAGATGGATGAGTCAAAAGGTGTGTGTTTTTCTCAGCATCTTTTCTTGATTCCAATAAAATGCTTATTGAGTATTAGAGATATCGAAGAAAAACAAAAAATAAAATCAAATGCAAAAGTTGATCTGGTCTTGGTTAAAGAGGAAAATACCCTAAAGTAATGGACATCTAGAAGAGATAATATTAGATCTAAGAGGTCCATTAAAAAACGGAGAGACTGAGAAGAGGCTGTAGAAAAAAAGATGCAGATAACCAGACCAGGACATTAAAATTCATGACTGGAATGGTTCCAAATTTTCCAGATGCCATAACTGAGAGTTTTGTGAATCTAAAATGATCTGCTGTTAAATGAACATTCAGTTTCTAATGGCTAAAAAATCTATGGCTTACTTTATTTTTTTCAATAGAGATTTTATTCAATTTTATCAATTGCATGTTATGAAAGGTTTTAACATTCATCTACTTGCATATTTAAAAGTTGCATATTTTTCTACCACTCTCCCTTCTCACCCTCCTCCCCTTAGCAGCAAACAGTATTGTGACTGTTGTTCATGTACATTTGTGTTTAACATGTCTATATATTAGCCATTTTGAGATATTTAATTTTTGATAAATAATGTATAACACACTAAAAACTTAGAAAGGAAATTGATTAGATGCAAAACGTAAAAATGATGAGATAGAAAATCTAAAGACATTTTTTTAAATTCCAGAATGGTCTGGCTTTAGGATCCAGAACCCTGAGGCCTTGACTATTATGGATTCTCAGGACCAGCCAAGCATCTATGTTGCTGGGGTCCTGGAGCTGAGAACACTGAATTTCTTGGTCAAAACATATGTCTTCCTTTGGAAAGTCAAAATTTGAAAGGGAAAAACAGATAATCTATAATATGTGGGATGAATGATGGTCCTTTAATTGTATTTGCTTAAAAAATTAAAGTTTATTAGCTGACTGAGATTGTCAAATCTGCTATGCCACAATCTGTCAGATGTACTAGATCAGAGAAGGGGCATTTTCAGAAACATCAGGATTTGTGCACACAGAGTTTCAAGCCTAGGAGTTGGCATGCAGATGAAGATGAGAGCTTATAGTGCACATAGAAGAGGGGATTTCATAGCAAAGGGAGTCCATTGGGCAGAAAATATTAATTAATATCAGTTATTGCAGTGTCCTGGAGAGCAAGGAGGGTTCAGAGAATAGAAATCTTCAGCTTGGTTAAGTGGCCTTCCAGAAGAAATTTTTAATATGCACACACATACATAGGCATATATATATATATATATATATATATATATACACATATATATATATAAATATATGTATATAGATTCATGTGTATACATAAAAGTGTATACATACACATGTGTGTTTGTATATATACTGAATACAAATATATACATGAATGTATGCACATATATAAACAGGTTTTTGAACATATATTATGATTGGTGGAAAAAATGTTCACTTTTTGGTAATAAAACAACATTTGAAGGTTGATTTTTATCTTAGGAGAACATTCTTTAATCCAATAAAATTTTTATCTTGCATTGCTGATGTATATGAAAAATAAAAAATCTGAAAGAAAACATGAAAAAGTCCTTCTATATTCAAGCAGATATTTCAAAGATAATTTCAAAGAAGATAATCAAAGGTAGATTACTGTTAGTGTTTTGGATGGTCAATCATTTACCCACCAAATCCCTAATCCCTGCACAGGAAAATGAACACAGTTCCATATATTAAATCCTTTAAGAAAGAGTTTTTTTTTATGTCTATTAAAAATGACAATCAAAAAACCATCATGTTTGCGATAAAGAGCCTAAAAGGTCAAAGACTTTTATTTCCCACTCATATTTTAAGACCCATAAATATTATTCTCATAATCTAAATAAGGAAAAATAAAAGTATTTCCATAACCTAATTAAGGATAATATGACTGTAGGGGAAACATGTCATGCTTTTAGCGATTAGCAGTGTCCATAAAAGAGGAGACCTCTTAAGTTTAAGTCAAAAGAAGTCAGATCTTTTAATGTATTCTAAACTCCTGTATATTTAGATGGAATAGTTCAAGGAACATAAATCATCAATTGGACAAGAGGTTTCAGAGATAAAAACCTCTGAAATGACAAATATTTATGTTTCATGTATATACTCAGTGGGTGTGATGATTGAACATTTAAAAGAAATTTTATAAAATATATTTTAATTCATTATCAAATAATATGTAAATATAATATTAAATATTTATTATTTTATAAAATTTTTGATTTCCCACATTTTCTACCATATTTGTGCTGAACATATTTCCAAATTAGTAATGTAGTTAGAGAAGAATTAGAGCTAAGGGGAAAAATATGAGAAGATAGACATATATAAATGAAGTTCTAAGAAGTCAGCATTGTATACTTTGCATAGGTTCTTCTCTGCAGATGGATATCATTTTCCTTAACAGGATTCTCACTATGGTTCTTGATCATTGAACTGTTGAGAGAAGTTCTTTCTATCATAGTTGATAGGATCACAATGTTGCTGATAATGTGTACAATGTAAACCTGGTTCACTTCACTTAGTGCATTATCAGTTTATGCATGTCTTTACATGTCTTTATTTTTTTGATTTTATTTCATTTTTCCTATTACATTAAAAGGTAATTATCAGCATTTATCCATTTCCAAGTTTAAGAATTCTACATTTTTTCCAGCACTCTGTCATCCTTCTGCCCTACCCATGGGACTGAACAATGTGAGGTAAATATCTGTCTATGTACACTTCTTTTCAAGATATTTCCATATTAGTCATGTGGTGAAAGAGGAATTAGAATTAAGAGAAAAAACAACCAAGAGAAAAAAAAAGAAAAATCATCCCACTCACATTTACAACTATGATCACTAACTCTCCATTTCCCTTTATGCCATCTTCCCCCATTTCTCTTTCCTTAGAGTGCTTTGCTTCTGATTGCTGGCTGTCAAGCTATCCTTCTTTCTATGAGCTCTTTTCCCTTTCCATTTTCTCCCTTTACTTTTTTTAACTTTAATATTTAATTTGTTTCTCTTTTACTTTAGCCTCACTTGTATCATTCCCTTCTTTTCCTTTCTTTCCCATTCCTTCTTATTTACCAGAAGAGTTGAATAAATTTTAAAACCCAATTAGAAATCCATGTTTACTATAATATTCCTTGACTGTAATTTGTCCTTTGTGCCTCATCATGTGATGCTATTCTCTAATGTCTTCATCTCCTTGTATAATCATCTTTTCCATGTCTAAATTATTTAATATCTGTCTCATACCCACACCTTCTGTCAAAGTATACTCCTTTTATCTGACCTGATAGAAGAAAAGATCTCAGGTATGGATTGATTGGTTGATTTATAAGTTTTATCACGTAATAATCAGTGATACTATCTGTCCAAATACCTTCCCCTCAATTATTCCATTAGAAATAAAATTTACAACACCCATGAGCATTATTAAATTATAATCAATATATATCCACATATTTTTTCCATAACTCTCTCTTTAACTGCCCCAGTAGAAATATAACCCTCAAGAGTTTTATGTCTGGTCATATCATAATCAATTTCTACCCACATTCTCTGTCTAAGTATACTCCTTTCAATCCTCCTAAGGGAAATACAATTTTCAAGAGTCACAGGTATTTTCTACACAGGGTAGGGATGTGGACAATTTAGCCTTATTAACTAACATTTTTCTCAATTTCTATAGAGATTTTTCATATCTCTTGTGTCTCACATTTGAAGATCAAATTTTCTGTTCAGTTCTGGTCTTTTTATCACATAAGTTTGAAAGTCCTCTGTTTCTTTGAAAATCCATATACAAGAAATGATGAACAAGATGCTCTCAGCAAAATACTTAAATGACCAGATGCAATGGGCAATGTACTGTCAGCTATAAATGACTTACTTATTATCCACAATACTGTGACTGAAGATAACTCTGAAGGAATTATACTAAAGAAATACTATGGGGGTGGCTAGTTGGTGCAGTGGATAGAGCACCAGCCCTGGAGTCAGGAGTACCTGAGTTCAAATCCAGCCTCAGACATTTAATAATTACCTAGTTGTGTGGCCTTGGGCAAGCCACTTAACCCCATTGCCTAGCAAAAAATAAAAAAAAAAGAATACTATACATCTCAATGATAGATTTGATGCATGAATACAGATTGAAGCATGCTTTTTATTTTTACTTTATTTTTCTTGGAGTTTTTCTTTTTGGGTGAGGAAGTTATGTTTCCTTTTACCTGACTATTGTGGTAATAATTTTCATGACTATACATTTTTATCTATATCTAATAAGGTACATTCTCAATAAGAGGGAATGGGTGGGAGGGAGGGAGAGATTTGAGACTTGCATTTTAATGGTGAATATTGAAACTTGTTTTTTGCTTGTAACGAGGGGGGAAAAAACAAAGAGAATCTCAAATGATCTCCTGAGGAATCATCTTCAAATGGTAAATGTCCCAAAATCCATGACATATTTTAGAGATATTCTGAATTGACAATAACAGTTTTCAACTTGAAGTTAAATAGTGTGTGTGATGCTAAGCACCTAGAGGAGAAATTGCTTAGTTACAAAACCTCTTATGCAATAAGATTCTTATAATAATTATCCAATAAAAAAGCAAAAATTTTGCTTCTTCATCCAAGAAGGTTTTGACTTTATAATTCAAAATCTCAGCCTCTTGGGATCTAGACCATTTTGAATTCCCAGCACTTGGCAAGCATCTATGTTGCTGTGGTCCTGGAGGTGAGAACCATGAATTTCTTAGCTTGGCATAAGTCCTGCCTTGAAATATCAGGTAATCTATGATATATGGAATGACTTGTGGCCCATAGATTGTGCTAGTTTTTTTTTTTAAATTTGGAATGAACAGTTATCAGTTGATTCAGATTGTTGAATCTGTCAGGCCAAGAATCATCAGGGCCTAGAGAAGAGAGAAGGAAAGATGGATGGGGTCTGGGAATGGACATTTACAGAACCAGCAAGATTTTTGCACAGTCTCAGAACTGGGAATTGCCATAGAGGTGAAAATTAGAGAGCTAGCAGTAACAATTGAAGAGGGGAGTTCCGAGCAAAAAGAGATATTGGGCAGTAAGCATCAGATTGTGTAGTGTCCTGGGAAAAAGGATCTGCTATTAGGGGCAGTATAAAGACAATAGAAATCTGTGTGGGAAAGGGTCTCCCAGTAGAAAATCTTAGAACTCACAAGATTTTATTTTGGGAGTCAAAATATTGACCATTTTAAAAATAATTTTAAAAACAATGGGTAGATTTTTTTGTAGATTAATCAATTATTCCAATAACATTTTTATTTCACATTAGTGATGGAAAACTAAAGAAACTTAACACCATAATATGAAAAACCCCTTCAGTCTTCCCAAGGAAATATTCAGAACTTAGTGAAATTTTTGTTAATGTTTTGGATAACCAATCACCTTCTCCCAAAACCAATATCCCCCAGACAGCTAAAGAAATTGAAATCTATATTTTTTTCTTTAGTAAAGAATGTTGTTTCTATGAATACTAATAAAAATTATAATTTAGAATTTTTGACAATAAAACATCATGTTTAGTATAAAGTGCTACTAACGAAAAAGATTTCTATTTTGAAATCATCATGATTTAAGACCCATGTATATTGTAATCATAATCCAATTAAAATTTTTTAAATGATGTCATAATTTAATTTAGCATTTTTAGCTTTTGAGACAAATCTTGGATCATCCCAAGAACACTCAAGATTGAGGGCAATATTCTAGTGACTTTCATGTATCAATGATGGAATTTGTTGATCACATGGCTATATAATGTCTGAATAAGAAGATACATTCTTTCTCTGAGAGTACCATGAGGGAACAAAAACTTAAGCCAGAATTTAGGATCATGGAGGTCATTGCAGTGTTATACTGGGCATTCTAGAATGTGGGGCTATTTAAAGTTTCCAATTTTGGAATGTCAGCATTGAAGACACTAGAACACAGCAAAGGGGAGCCGAGAGAGAGAGTGATTAAAGTACTGGCTCCGTGCTTAGCAGAAATTGAATTCAAATGTAGCCTCAGAAAATAATTAGCTCTGTGACTTTGGGCAAGTCACTTTATCCTGATTGCTTCCAAAACCAAGTAAAACAAAAGAAAACCCCAAATCATTTATCTACTTAGAATGCAATTTATCAAAAGAAGCATATTTTATCCAACAGAATATCAGACGAGAGTAGTCATGGAGAATAGAAGGAGAAAAGTGGAAGCACTTGGAAACAGCTAAATCAGAGCTGGAGGAATCTTTAAGGACAGACCTGCAGTATCCGAAACAGTACATATACCAAACACAAAAGTATCCTGAAAACATCAATCATGTGGCCTGGAAAGGTCCTTTGAATGGAATATAGCATTAATTATTGGATTGATGCATCACTTCCACTCCGGATAGCGGAGAGAAGCCAGGTATTGTTTTGAGTTTTCCTGGCTTTCCCTCAGAAGTTACATGAACTAATCCTCTTAACAGATTTTGTATCCACATTTTGTTAAAGTACTGTGCAGCACACTAGGAAAAGAATTTGGTAAAAAAAAGAGTTTTTAAAAAAAGAAATTGTTTAAATGCAAAACTTAAAAATGATTAAACAAAAAAGTCAAAAAACATACTTATAAATTCCAGTAGAGTCTGGCTTTAGAATCCAAAATCCCAATACTTTGAGTCCTTGAGTACTGTGGACTCTCAACTTCTATCCCATATCTACATTGCTGGTGTCCTGGAGCTGAGAGCACTGAGTTTCTTGGCCAGGGCAAAAATTCCTGCTTTGGAAAGATCTACAAGGGAAAAACACATAATGTATGATATGCGGGCTTGTATGATGGTCCTTTAATTGTACTAGCAAAAAAAAACATGAATTAAGGCTTATTAGCTGGCTGAGACTGGTGAATCTTCCCAGCCATCATTTTCAGGGCCTAGAGAAGGAAGAAGGGAAAATGTACTGGGTTTGGGAAGGGACATTTTCAGAATAAGCAGGGTTTGTCACACACAGAGTTTCAGACCTGGGAGTTGCCATGGAGATGAAAATGGGAAAGCTAATAATGCATACAGAAAAGAAGTCCTCATAACAAAGAGAGCCCACTGGGAAGAAAACATCAGTTTTTACATTGTGCTGGAGAACAGGGAGGGCTCAGAAAATAGAAATCATCAGTTTGGGAAGTGATCTTCCAGAAGAACATTTTAATACACATACACACAAACACACACACATATAAGCACACACATGTATATGTATGTGTGTGTCTATGTGTATGCTTGTGCATCTATTTCATCTATTTATGAATGTATTATATGTATATAAATACATGTATTTGTGCACACATATAATAAAATGTTCTTCTGTACTTATATAGTTATATTCTGTATAATTGATTTATTGATCATTTTGTAGAAATTTAAAAAATTAGAAAGTCGATTTTATTTCTTCGGTGATCACTCTTTAATCCAATAAAGTTTTTATCTAGCACAGTATAAGAAAAATAAATAAAGAATATGAAACAAAACAAAGAAAAAAGTCTAATATTCAACGAGATATTTCAAAGAAGATTTCTAAGAAGATAATGAAAGGTAGAACTGTCAGTGTTTTGGATGGTCAATCACTCACCCACCAAATCCATAATACCTGCACAGTTAAGAAAATACAGTTCCATATATTGCATTCTTTAGTAAAGTATTTTCCTTATATGACTATTAAAAATGTGGCATTCTAGAATTTGAAGACAGGTAATTGTCATGTTTAGGATAAAGGCCTTAAAAAGGAAAAATACTTTGATTTCCCAATCATCACATTTTTAAGACCCATGAATATTGTACTCATAATCTAAATAAGTAAAGATAAAGACATTGCCTTAATGCAATTGAGGATATTATTGCTTTCGGGGAAACAAAACAAAAAAACAAAACATGTCATGTTTTTAGAGTTTAGCAGTGCCTATAGAAGAAGGGAAAACTTAGTTCAAAATAAATCTTTCAATGTATTCTAAACTCCCTTAGATATTTAGATGGAATGGTTCAAGGAAGAGAAATCATCAGTTAGGTAAGGGGTTTCAGAGTGGAAAACCTCTGAAATTGCAAGTATTTTTGTTTCATGTATATACTCAGTGGACTTGATGGCTAATTAAAAGAAATTTTATAAAATATATTTAATTCTTTTATTATCCAATAACATGCAAATATAGTTTTCAGCATTCTTACTTTTTTCAAAACTTTTGAGCTCCATATTTTCTCCCACTCTGTCATCCCTCCTCCCACCACATGGCAGCAAATAATTTAGTATAGGTTGCATATGAGCAGTCAAGTTGGACAGATTTCCATATAAGTAATGTAATTAGAGAAGAATTGAAACTATGGGGAAAACGAACATGTGAGAGAGAGATTGGAAAATATAAAATAAATATTAAAATGGAACATAGTATGCTTTGCTCTACATTCTGAAGGTGGATGGCATTTTCCCCTAATAGGACTCTCAGGATAGATTTTGATTACTGAACTGCTGAGAGAATTTGCTTCTGTCATAGTAGATAGTATCACATTGCTGCTGTTAATGTGTACAAAGAAATCTTAGTTTACCTCACTTGCTACATTATAAGTTCATTCATGTCTTTCCATGCCTTTATTTTTTTAAATTTCATTTCATTTTATCAATTACATGAAAAGGCAGTTTTCAACATTCATTCATTTGTGAGTTTATGAGTTCTACATTTTTCCACCTCTCTATCATTCTTCTTCTCTCGCCATGTAGCTGAACAATGTTGCAAAGGTTGTATGTAGATGAACACTGTTTAAAAGATATTTTCATATTAGTCATTTGGTGAAAGAAGAATTAGAACTAAGGGAAAAAACAACCAAGAGAAAGGAAGAAAAGTCATCTCATTCACATTTTCAGTTATGCTCACTGACTGTATTTCCAGTCCATTGCTATCTTTTCCCATTTATACTTTTCTCTTTAATTTCCCCTTATCCCTTCTTACCAATGTTTTGTTTCTGATTACTGCCTCTCAATCAACCCTTCTTTCTATCAGCTCTTTCCCCTTTCTATTTTCTCCCTTTACTTTTCTTTTTAACTAATTCTTTCTTTACTTTAATTTCCACCCTCTCTTTGGTCAGTACATTATTTTCCTTTCTTTCCTATTTTCCCTATTTACCTGTAAAGTAGAATACATTTTTACACCCTATTGGGAATGTTGTTTACTCTATTATCCATTTACTACAAAATGTCCTTTATGCTTCATCATGTGGTGTTGTTTATTCTCTAATGCCTAAATTATTTGATAGCTGTCTTGTACCCACACCTTCTGTCAAAGCATACTCCTTTTATCTGTCCTGATAGAAGCACAATTCTCAAGGATCAATTGATTGATATATAAGTTTCATCATATCATAATCAGCAACACCATCAGTCCATGTACCTTCTCCTCAAGTATCCCATTAGAAATATAATTCTTGCGATGGCTAGGTGGCGCAGTGGACACAGCACTGGCCCTGGAGTCAGAAGAACCTGAGTTCAATCTAACCTCAGACACATAGTAATTACCTATCTGTGTGGCCTTGGGCAAGCCACTTAACCCCATTTACAAAACCTCAAAAAAAAAAAAAAAAATACAATTCTTAAGACCTATGAGCATTATAAAATTGTAATTATAACCAATGTATTCATCTCACCTTCTTTCCATGTACCCTCCCTTTAACTGTCCCAATAGGAATATAACCTTCAAGAAATAAATGTCTGATCATGTCACAGTCAATTTCTACAACACTCTCTAAGTATGCACCTTTTAACTCTACTAAGGGAAATACAATTTTCAGTGGTCACAGGTATTTTCTATCTATGTAGGCATCTGGACAATTTAGTCTTATTGACTAACTTTTTTTCCCTTTCTGTAAAGATTTTTGAATATCTTTTGACTTATTTATTTGAAGATCAAATTCTCTGCTCAGTTTTGGTATTATTATCAAGTAATTTTGTAAGTCCTCTGTTTCCTTGAAAATTTATGTTTAAGAAATGAACAAGATCCTTTCATTAAAAAAGTTAAATCAGCAGATATAATAAGAAATATACTATATGAAAAGTAATGCTGATGTTGTAGGAAGTTCAGCTGTGAATGACATACTTTTTCTACACACTGTTGTGATTCAAGACAATTCTGAAGGACTTATGATATGGAATATTATCCATCTCAAAGACAGAGTTGAATGTCAATGAATACAGTTTAAAATGTGTTTTTTTAAATTTATTTTTCCATGAAGTTTCTCTCTTTTTATATAAGAAGTTAAATTTACTTTTACATGACTATATTGGTAATGATTTTCATGACTACACATTTTAAATCTATATCTTAATAAGGTACTTTGTCAATCAGAGGAATGAGGGTTTGAAGGAGGGAGAGAATTCAGAACTTGAGGTTTTAAAGGTGAATGTTGAAACTTGTTTTGCATGTAATCAGGGGAAAAAAGGGGGAAAAAAGTCTAAAATGATCTCCTGAGGAAAGTCCTTGAAATGATAAATGTCTTAAAATCCATGGCTATTTCAGACAGCAATATTTTTCCAAATGAAGTTAAATAAGGTGTAGTACACTAAGCAGTTAGAAAAGGAATTGGTTAGTTTCAAGACCTTTCAAGTGATATGATTCTTTTAATAACGGTCCAATAAAAAAGGCAAAAATGTTGCTTCTGGATCCAAGGAGATTTTGACTTTAGAATCTGAAACCCCAGCCTCTTGAGATCTAGACCATTATGGATTCCCAGAACCTGGTGAGCATCAATATTATTGAGGACCTGGAGTTGAGAGTACTGAATTGTCTAGCTAGGGCTTGCACTAATTTGAAAAAAAAATGGAATAAAGGGTGATCATCTTCCTGGGACTGCCAATTCTACCAGGGCAGAATTGTCAGGGCCTAGAGAAGAGAGAAGAGTAGATGGACGAGATCTGAGAAGGGATATTTTCACAAACAGCAGGATTTGTAGACACAGTTTCAGACCTTGGAGTGGCTATAGACATCAAAGTGAGAGAGCTAACAGTGACTATAGAAAAAGGGAGCTCAGAGCAAGGAGATCTCTTGGACAGCAACTCTGGTCTTTGTGTCAGTAAATTCTGGAAGTACTTTATTTCTTTGAACATGCATTTTTCCCCCTGTCAGTATATGCTGAATTTTGCAGGAAATTATAAGGGAAAATTGTCCAAATCTACTAGAACAAAATAACAATATAACCATTGAAAGAATCCACAGAATTTCTCCAGAAAGAAACCCCAGAAAAAAAACTCCAAAGGTTGTAGTAGTGAAATCCCAGAACCATCAAATAAAGGAGAGAATATGGCAGGTAGCAAGAAGAAAGCAATTCAAATATAAAGGAAACACAATCAGAGTCACACAGGACCTATCAGCCTCAACACTGAAGGACTGGGAGAACTGGAATAGCATATTTTAACAAGCAAAGGATCTGCAATTACAACCCAAAATAACAACCCCCAAATCTGCAAAATTCAGCATATGTCAGGTGAAAAGATAGATGTTCACAGAAATATAGGACTTCCAGAATTTCCTGACACAAACACCAGAACTGAAAAGAGAATTCAATCTCCAAATACACAATACAAGAGTTCCAAAAAAGGTAAATGAAAAGGGGAAGGAAAAAACAAAGCAAAACAAAGCAAATGATGGTCAAGATTATCAAGTTGTATACAACCCTAAAAGGGAGTATTATAACACTTCTAATTCTTTAGAACTTTATGTCTAAAATGATAATTAGAGGGCAGAATAATTGAAGAGAATGAATCTAAAGGATAAACATATAATTTGATTTTATCTCTCCAATGTAGAGGTCCAAGATCACATCACTATGTTTGAGACAAAAAGCCCTGAAAAAAAGAGGGGGTGTTGACTTTAAACTTAAGTGCCTCTTTATATTTTGACTCAATTTAATCACATGATACTTAGAACCTTGTCTAATGAAAGCAACAAAAATTATAAGGACCTGAGTTCGTATCTCTGTAACTTGTAATAATCTGTAAAGTTCTCAGGTAAGGCTTACAGGGCCTCCCAGTACTTAGTGATCTTTAAGATTTTTACAGTTAGAGTCTTCTGGCCAAGATGGTGGAGAGAAGACAAGCACAGTTCTAAAGTCTCCTGATCTTTCCCCATCTATCATATGAAACACACTTCTTAACAGAAATCTGACCCACAAACCCAGAAAGAAAAGCCAGGAGAAAGAACATCTACCTCAGGATTTGTCTTGGGCAATTCCCAGCCAGTGAATCCCTGCACACAGGGTGGATCAGCCCCAGATCAGTCAGATTAGCTGCTGAATTTGCGCCAGGGAGCCTGAGGGCCCTAGAGCTGGACCTGCTTGATGAGCAGCCGGGTTACAACACAGGGGCTTGATTCAACTAGGGAGCAAATGCACTGGTGTCGGCACTGACCATCTGGAGCTTGCCAACAGGGCTGAGGAGAGAGTTCCAGTGCAGGAGAGCTGTGGACAGCATCCCTGGGCTACTCAGGTCTGAGGAACTCTGAGTGGATGCCTAGATTGCAGTTGAGGCCACTTCACAGAACAAAAAGTTACAGACTACTTCTACCTCAGGCACAGGTGTGTGAGCAGAAGAACCAGCCCAGCTGACAATAGGGAGAAGAATGACCTCACTACAGGGTAAAGCCCACCATTGATTGAAGGCAAATGGATTCAATAACTCCAACCCCTCCCTTCCAGCTGAGAGAGAAGGCCTCAATCAAGGTCACAGACACTCCAGAGAAAGCAACCAGTACCTGAGACTGGCCAGCCAGAGATGGTGCACTCACTGAGTAAAGCCTTTCAGGATCCCAACATCAAACCCCTGTGAACCAGCCCCTACGCAACTCAAGGTCTTAGCAAAATGAAGAAGGGTCAGCAGAAAATTGGATCCATAGAAACATCCTTGGAAGGAAAAAAACCCTAACTCAGAGAGACCTAGAAGCTCTGAGGAGATTACTATGTGATCTCCAATACAGAAAGACTTACCTGAAGAAATAAGGAAGGAGTTTAAAAATCAACTGCAAAATTTGGAAATAGAGAGAGCCAAGAAAAGATTAACACCTTGCAACAAGAAAACAAGTCCTTAGAAAATACAATTGGACAAATACAAAATAAGAATAAATCTCTCAGATCCTCAACTGGACAAATACCAAATGATAATAAATCTCTCACGTAATCAAGTAGACAAATACAAAATGAGAATAATTCTCTCAGATCCTCAATTGGTCAAATGGAAAGTTCTTTCAAAAGGAGAAAGGACCAATTGGAAAATGATTTGCCAAAGGTTAATGAAGAAAACTCCTCCCTAAAAAAAGGAATGGAGAATTCAGAAACTAATGACTTCATGAGACAGAAAAAGCCTGTCAAACAAAATCAAAAGAAAATAGGAAAAAAGAAGAAAATGTAAAATATCTCATCGCAAAACCACTGACCTCAAGAATAGGTCGAGGAGGGGCAACCTGAGAATTATTGGAATTCTTGAAAACACTAAAGAGAAAAAGAGCCTAAACCTAATATTACAGGATCTAGTGATGGAAAATTGCCCTGATATCATGGAAACAGGGGGCAAATTAGTTATTGAAAGAATACATGGATCCTCTCCAGAAAAAGATACCAAAATGAAAACAACAAGGAATGTTGTTGGCCAAATTCCAGAACTATCAGATAAAAGAGAAAATCCTGTAAGCAGACAGAAAGAAACAATTTGAATATAAAGGAGCCACAGTAAGGATTACACAGGACCTGGCTGCATCAACATTAATGGATCGAAGGGACTGCAATGAGATATTTCGAAGAGCAAGGGAGCATGGAATGCAGCCAAGAATACACTATCCTGCAAAGCTGATCATTCTCTTCCTTGGAAAAAGATGGAGATTTAGTGAAATGAAAGAATTCCAAAAATTCCTGATGAAAAGATCAGAGCTAAATAGAAAATTTGGACATCAAACAGGAGGTTCAAGAGACATATGAACTGGTAAAAAAAGGGAGGGTCAGTAAAAGAAATAAAAACTGCTGTCCAATAAGTGGAAACTGACTTTATCCCAGCATGGGGAGAAAGATCCTCAAAAATCTTGAGAATTTTAACTCTAACAGAGAGAATGTACCTAGCCAGAATTGTTGGACATTCATGAACTATCCATGACACTACTATCCAATGGGATATAACTGGCTTTCACCCCACTAGGGAGAAGAATCGAATAGCTCTCAAGAATTTTAACTTCATTAGATATAATGAACTTAGCTAGAAATGATGGATACTCAGAATTTTCTATGTATTAGATAGAATGATCTAAAAAACACTACCCCCTTAACAAGGGGGACAGGAAGGAGAAAGGAGGAGGGAGGGGATTGAATTGGGTAAATTCTATTACACTAAGAGGTACAAAATATCTATTGTAATGGAGGGGAAGAAGGGAAGAGATGAGAAACACCTGAATCTTCTTCTTATCAGACTTGGCTTAAAGTCAACTTACACATACTTAGTTAACTTAAAAAACATGGAAACTTTCAAGTATTAAAAGGGGAACGGGGAGGGGGGATGGAGAAAGGGAGGGGGAGGGGGAAAGGGGAATTAAAAAAGGAAGGGAAAGGAAAAAAGAAAGGGGAAAGAAAGGGGAGGGAAACCACACTGAAGGGGGTTATATTCAGAAACGAAATGCTGGGGAATATGGATAAGTGGGGGGCAGTGGGAAAATACAAAAAGAGGGAAGATAGCATGCTGGGCAATAAAGAATTAGTAATCATAATTTTGAATGTGAATGGGATGAACTCTCCCTTAAACCGTAAGCAAATAGTAGAGTGGATTAAAAACCAGAATCCTACAATATGCTGCTTAAAAGAAACTCATTTGAAGCAGAGAGATACATATAGAGTAAAGATTAAAGTTTGGAGAAAATATATTTTGCTTCAGCTGAAGTGAAAAGAGCAGGGGTAGCAATCCTTATCTCAGACAAAAAGCTGCAAAAATAGATAGCATTAAAAGAGATAAGGAAGGAAACTTTATCCTCCTAAAATATACCATAGACAATAAAGTTATCTCAATATGGAATATATATGCACGCTTGGATAGCATCCAAATTCTTAGAGAAGAAGCTGGAAGAACTACAGAAGACATAGACAGCAAAACTCTACTAGTGGGAGACCTCAACCTCCCACTCTCAGATCTAGATAAATTAAATCATAAAATAAACAAGAAAGAGGTTAAGGAGATTAATAGATTGTTAGTAAAACTAGATATGGTAGACTGACAGAAGAAATTGAATGGGGATAGAAAGGAATATACCTTATTCTCTGCAGTGAATGGAACTTATACAAAAATTGAACATGATCAACTGCAGAAAGGCAGAAATAGTGAATACATCTTTCTGAGATCACAATGCAATAAAAGTGATATACAATATTGGGCCGAGAAGATATAGACCCACAACCAATTCGAAACTGAATAACCTCATTTTAAAGAATGAGTGGATCAAAAACAAATTATATAAAGAATTAACCATTTTATCCTACATAATGGCAATAATGAAATAACATAGCAAAACCTATGGGATTCACTCAAAGCAGCTCTCAAGGGATATATTATATTTTTAATTGCTTACATGAATAAATTAGAGAAAGAGGAAATCAATGAACTAAACATGCAACTAAAAAATTAGACAAAGAAAAAAATAAAAATTCCCAATTAAATAGCAAATTAGAAATCCTAAAAATTAAAGGGGAAATTAATAAAAGCAAAAGCAAAAACCTATTGAATTAACAAATAAATGCAAATGTTGGTATTATGAAAAAACCAATAAAATTGATAAACCTCTGATCAATTTGATTAAAAAAGAAGAAAACCAAATTGCTAGTATCAAAAATGAAAAAGGTGAACTCAACACCAAGAAGCAGGAAATTAAAGTAATAATTCAAAATTATTTTGCCCAATTCTATGCCAATATATTTGATAATTTAAGTGAAATGGATGAATGTTTACAAAAATTGAATTTGCCCAGGTTAAATGAAAAGGAGATTAAATACCTAAACAACCCTATCCCAGAAAAAGAAATTCAATAATCCATCATTGAACTTTCTAAGAAAAAATCTCCAGGGCCTGAGGGATTCACAAGTGAATTCTATCAAACAATTAAGGAAAAATTGGTTCAAATTCTATAAAAACTCTTTGGAAAAATAGGGAAAGGTGAAACTCTGCCTAACTATTTCTATGAAACCAAGATGGTGCTGATACCTAAAGCAGGAAGAGATAAAACAGGGAAAGAATATTATAGATCTATCTCGCTAATGAATAAAGATGAAAAAATCTTAAATAAAATCTTAGCAAAACAATTACAACAAGTTATCACTGGGATAATACATTAAGATCAAATCATATTTATACCAGGAATGCAGGGTTGGTTCAATATTGGGAAAAGTGTTAGTATAATAAATTATATCAACAATGAACCTATCAGAAATTATATGATCATATCAATAGATGCTTTAAAACCTTTTGACAAAATACAGCATCCATTCCTACTAAAAACAATAGAGAGTGTAGGAATAAATGTACAGTTCCTTAGAATAATTAGCAGTATCTATCTGAAACCATCAACAAGTATTATATTCAATGGGGAGAGGCTGGAGGTATTTCCAATAAGATCAGGGTGAAACAAGGTTGTCCACTATCAACAATATGATTTAATATCATATTAGAAATGTTAGCTTCAGCAATTAGAGAATAAAAGAAATTGAAGGAATGAGAATTGGTAAAGAAGAGACAAAGCTCTCACTCTTTGCAGATGACATGAAGGTCTATCAAGAGAATCCCAAGAAATCATCCAAAAAAGTACTGGAAACAATTAGCAATTTTAGCAAAGGTGCAGGTTATAAAATAAACCCTCGGAAATCCTTAAGTTTTCTATATTTGTCTAGCAAGATACAGCAGGAAGAGCTAGAAAGAGAAATCCCATTCAAAGTAACTTCAGACAATATAAAATACCTGGGAGACTATTTGCCAAGACAGACTCAGAAATTTTTTGAAAATGCTTATAAAACACTTCTCAAATAAATTAAATCAGATTTAAATAACTGGGCAAATATCAACTGCTCATGGATAGGTAGAGCTAATATAATAAAAATTACAATTCTACCAAAACTAAACAACATGTTTAGTGTCCTTCCAATGAAAATTCCAAAAAATTACGTTAATGAATTAGAAAACATTGTAAGGAAATTCATGTAGAGAAATAAAAAGTCTAGATTTTCTAAGAATTTAATGAAAAAAAAGTGCAAAAAAGTGGGCTTAGCCCTACCTGAACTAAAATTATACGAAAACTGTTGGGTATTGGCTAAGAAAGAAAGAGGTGGATCAGTGGAACAGACTAGGTAAAAAGGCAGGAGACTATTATGAAATCTGCTGTTTGATAAACTCAAAGAATCGAGCTATTGGGATAAAATCTCTCTTTGATAAAAACTGCTGAGAAAATTGGAAGTTAGTATGGAAGAAACTTAGATTAGACCAACACCTAACACCCTTTACCAAGATATGATGCAAATGGTTACAGGATGTAGACAAAAAAACCCCAATACTATAAGCAAATTAGAAGATCAAGGACTAGTTTAACGGTCAGATCTATGGAAAGTGGAGCAGTTTATGACTAAAGAGGAGATGGAAAACATCACCAAAAACAATCTAGATGATTTCGATTACATTAAATTAAAAATCTTTTGCACAAATAAAACCACTATAACCAACATCAAAAGAGATGTTGTAAATTGGGAAACAATCTTTACAACTAATGAGTATGACAAAGGACTCATTTCTAAAATATACAGACTACTGAATCATATTTTTTTTTTAAAAACAGTCATTTCCCAATTGACAAATGGGCAAATTATATGCAAAGGTGATTTACAGATGAGGAAATCAAAGCTATCCATAGTCATATGAAAAATTGCTCTAAATCTCTACTTAGAGTACTGCAAATTAAAATATCTCTGAGGTACTACCTCATACCTCTCAGCCTGACCAATATGATCAGAAAGGAAAATGATCAATGTTGGAAGGGTTGTGGGAAATCTGGGACACTATTACACTGTTGGTGGAGGTGTGAACTCTTCCAACTTTTCTGGAGAGAAATTTGAAGCTACACCCAAAGGGTAACAAAAATGTGCATACTGTTTGATTCAGCAATGCCACTACTGGGCCTACACCCTGAAGAGATGAAGAAAAAGCCTAAAAATATCACTTGTACAAAAATATCCATAGCTTCCCTGTTTGTGATGGCAAAGAATTGTAAATCAAGTAAATGACCTTCAATTGGGGAATGGCTTAGCAAACTGTGGTATATTTATGTCATGGAACAATATTGTTCTATTAGAAACAAGGAGGGATGAGATTTCAGGGAAGCCTAGAGCAATTTGCATGAACTGATGCTCAGTGAGATGAACATTACCAGAAAAGCACTGCAAACCCTATCAGCAAACATGGGGGTGATGTTCAGCCCTGATGGACTTGCTCGTTCCATCAGCACAACAACCAGGGACAATTTTGGGCTGTCTGCAATGGAGAATACCATCTGTATATAGATAAAGACCCGTGCATCTTGAAAAAAGTTCAAGGACTATTCCCTTTAATTTAGGAAAAAATGCAGATATCTTATTGTCTCATCTTGTTATCTCTTATAAAACTCTCCACATAAATATACATATTAATAGTAAAAACAACAGTAATCATATGATTATTTCAATAGATGTTGAAAAATTCTATGATAAAATACAACATCCATTAGTAACATAATTCATCTGGAGCAAAGAAGGGCAAGAAGAGCAAGGGAACCAATGAAAAAATCTAAAGGAAGGTGACCTGGTTCTACCAGATCTAAAACTATACTATGAAGCAGCAGTCATCAAAACTGCCTGGTACTGATTAAGGAATAGAGTAATGGATCAGTGGATTCAGATAGGTTCAAAAGAAACTGCCATAAATGACTACAGAAATCTGCTATTAGACAAACCCAAAGACATTTGTCTGTGGGATAACTCACTGTTTAACAGAAATTGTTGGGGAAACTAGAAAGTAGCATGTAAAATACTGGCACAGATTCACATCTCAAACCCTATATCAAAATAAGACCAAAATTTGAACAGTATCTAGACATAAAGGTGGATACTACAGAAAACTTAATAGACCAAAAAATACTCCTTCCATCTTATCTATGGAAAAGGGATAAATTTATGACCAAACAAGAATTAGAGCAGATTATGAACTGGAAAAATGAATGATTTTGACTATATTAAATTAAAAAGGGTTTGAGCTAATAAAATAAATGTTGCCAAAATTAGAAGGAAAGTAGAAAGCTGGGGAAAAAATCTTCACAACCAGGAGTTCTGATAAAGGTACCATTTCAAAAAAATATAGAGAATTGCATCAAATTTATAATTTCTCTACTCACTCCACAATTGATGAATGGTTAATGGATATGAATAGAAGAAATTAAAGCTATATATAATCATATGGAAAAATGCTCCAAATCACCATTCATTAGAGAAATGCCAATTAAAACAACATTGAAGTATCATCTCACACCTGTTAGATTAGCCAAGATGGGGAAAAGGGAAGATCATAAATGTTGGAGAGGTTGTGGGAGGATTGGGACATTGATGCATTGCTTGTGGGGTTGTGAACAGATCCAACATTTCTGGAGAACAACAGGGAACTATACCCAAAGAACACTAAAACTGTTCATACCCATTGACCCAGCAATTCAAATTCTAGGTCTATATCCAGATGAAATTATAAAAATTCAGAAATGTCCTACATGATACACAATAATCATAGCAGTTCTTTTTGTACTGGAAAAGCACTGGAAATTGAAGGGATGCCCATGAATTGGGGAATTGCTAAAGAAGTTACAGTACATGAATACTATATAATGCTATTGTTCTATAGGAAAACATTAATAGTCAGACTCTAGAGTATCATGGAATGACTTAAGGGATCTGATGCTAAGTGAAGGGAATAGAACCAAGGGAATAATGTACACAACAGCAACAACATTGTGAGATGAACAATCTTGATGGAAGCAGCTCCTCTTGGTGGTCCAGAGAGCTGGAACAGGAGCTGTATTTGATTGTTTATGAGCAATATTGTCCACAACCAGAGGAACAAAAGCAAAACCAAACCAAACATATGAAGAAAAGCCCTTACGAATCTGATGAACCCTTTATAAAAATTATTTCTTATGTATCTCTTTCCCTTAATCCCAATCCCTCATGATTAAAATTACAAATTTATAAGCATGTTTAACAAAATATGTATCTAAAATGATAAACTGACTGTTCCCTGCTGAGAGGTGCAGGGTTGGAAGGGAGAGTGAGGGAAATTTCATAACTTGTAAATATACAGGTACATATGGATGAAAATGAATAAATTTTTAAAAAGAAAAAACATATTATGTCTTAGGGAATACAGAATAAATTAATTCAAAGGAAAGTTTTGAGTCAGGTTCAACCCCTGGATAAGACTGAAGAAACTTCTAGGCCAGAAATGTGAAGGTTTCAGAGAAGAGCAAGGGGGAGATGTATAAGTTCTGGGAATGGACATTTTCAGAACAGGAAAGATTTGACCACATAGAGTCCCTGGCCTGTGTGTTGTCATGGAGTCACAAATGAGGGAACTTTAATTGATCTTGCAGGAGAAGTTGCCAGAGCAAAGAGAACCCTTAGGGCAGTAAAGGTCAGATCTAGCTTTGTTCAAGTAAGCAGTATATGCTGTAGTGGAAGTAGTTCAAAGAAAAGAAATCAACATCAGGGAAAGGTACCTTCCAATACAAAATGTTATACATTTCCAGGATTTCATTAAATATATTATTAGCAAACAAAATTCTATGTTCCATTTCTAGGAAAAGAAAAGAAGATCTATTAATTCATTCAAATATTTAGCAGCAAATTCTTGCAAATCGTCAAAAAAATAATCATATGTTCTACCATGCATTCAGTTATTTGGTGAAAGCATGTCTTATTTTTCTTTGTTTATGTAAACATCCTGCAATAAGATAAAATATCAGTACTCTGAAACAAATGAAATCCAGTGAAGATCCTTCCTTGCTAAAGATTGCCCTTCCATTTTTGGTAAAGACTGTTATTGATATGATTATTCATTCTAAGGAAAGGATGATGTTTTCTCCATAAAATGTAAGGTGAAATAAAATGAGAACTGATAGTGGTTCAGACTCATATTTCAAAATCGGGGTATTGCTTCTGACCAAAATGGCAGAGCGAAGACAGGCACTATGCATGAAGTCTCCTGATCTTCCCCCATATATAATATGAAACAAACCTCTTAACACAAATCCAATCAACAAAATCCAGAAAGAGAAGCTAGGAGAAGAACATGTACCTCAAGGTTTGTCTTCCAGGATCGTGGGTGAGCCAGATGCAGAAAGCAGACTCTGCAGGGAGCACAGGGCAGGGTGAGAGTTGAAAACAGAAATAGCCTGGTTAGTGATGGGGTGAGAGACTGAGAGCAGGACTAGCCTGATCAGCTGCAGAGGCCTGAGCCAACTGGGAGCATAGGCATTGGCTGTGCCAATGATAGACTGACACTTACCATCAAGGTTGGAGGGTTAGTTCCAGTGCAGGAAAGTTGCAGACATTGATCCCCAGGCTCCTCTTCTCAAAGGAACTCAGAGTCCATACTTTCATTTCAGCTGAAGCCTCTTCCCAAAACAAACACAATTATATCCCACCTCCACCACAGGCTCAGGTGTGAGTAGCAGAACTCCTTCAGCTATGAATAGGGAGAGTAATTGCTTTGCCTCAGGGCATAACCCCTCCACTGTACAAAGATAAATGTATTCAGCAGCTTCAGCCAACCTTTCCTGGCCAAGGGAGAGGGGCTCAAATCAAGGTCACAGACACTTGAGAGAAAGCAATCAGCATCCTCTAACCCCCAACAAATTATGGAAAGAATTAATTATTTCATCCTAGATAATGACAATAATGAAACAACATACCAAAGCCTAAGGGATACACTCAAGGCAGCTGTCAAGGGATATATTATATCTTTAAATGTTTACAGGAATAAATTATAGAAAGAAAAAAATGAATGAACTAAATATGAAACTAAAAAAATTAAAGAAAGAACAAATTTGCCCCCCCAATTAAATACCAAATTAGAAATCCTAAAAATTAAAGGAGAAATTAATAAAATGGAAAGCAAGAAAACAAAATAAAATCAAGAGTTGGTTTTATGAAAAAAAACTATAAAATTAATGAACTTCTGGTCAATTTGATTACAAAAAGAAAGAAGAAAACAAAATTGTTAGTATCACAACTGAAAAAAGGGAACTCATCACCAATGAGGAGGAAATTAAAGTAAAAATTGAAAATTATTTTACTCAACTCTATGCCAATAAATTTGATAATCTAAGTGTAATGGATGAATATTTACAAAAACATAAGTTGCCCAAATTAAATGAAGGGGAAATTAAATACCTAAACAAACTTACCTCAGAAAAAGGAATTCAGTAAGCCATTATTGAAATACTTAAGAAAAATTCTGCAGGGCCAGATGGATTCACAATCAAACCTTTAAGGAACAATTAGTTCCAATTCAAAATAAACTCTGGAAAAATAGGTGAAGATGGAATTCTGCCTAACTCTTTCTCTGACACCAATATATACACCAGGAAGAGTTAAAACACAGAAAGAAAATTATAGACCTATCTCCCTGATACATGTGTATATATATATATATATATATATATATATATATATGAAAAAATCTTAAATAAAATCTTAGCAAAATGATTACAACAAATTCTCACTTGGATAACACATTATGACTGAGTAGGACTCATCCCAGGAATGCAGGGTTGGTTCAATATTAGGAAAACCGTCATCATAAATAATCATATCAATACCAAACCTATCAGAAATTATATGATTATGTCAATAGATGCTGAAAAAGATTTTGACAAAATACAGCACCCATTTCTACTAAGAACACTAGAGAATATAGGAATACATGGATTGTTCCTTAGAACAAGAAGAAGTATCTGTCTGAAACATCAATAAGCATTATATGCAATGGGGATAGGTTAGAGGCATTCCCAATAAGATCAGGGGTGAAGCAAGGATGCTCATTATCATACTACTATTCAATTTTGTATTTGAAATTTTAGCTTCAGGACTTCCAGACAAGATGGCAGAGAGAAGACAGGCATAGTTCTAAAGTCTCCTGATCTTTCCCCGTATATCATATGAAACAAACATCTTAACATAAATCTGACCCACAAAACCCAGAAAGAAAAGCCAGGTGAAAGAACATCTACCTCACGATTTATCCTCTGCAGCTTTGGGTGAGTTCAGGTGTGTGAGTCCAGGCACAGAGGGCAGATCAGTCCCGGATCATCCAGATTAGCAGCTGAATTAGAGCTGGGGAGTCTGACTGCCCAGGAGATGGAACTGCTCGCTCATCAGCGTGGTTACAACACAGGGGCTTGTGTCAACTAGGGAGCAGAGGCACTGGTGTTAGCACTGACCCTCTGGAGTTTGCTGACATGGCTGGGGGGGAGAGTTCTGGTGCAGGAGGGCTGTGGACACCATCCTTGGGCTCCCTGGGTCAGAGGAACTCTGACTCCATGCCTACAATGCACCTGAGGACTCTTCCCAGAACAAACAATTGCAGACTACTTCTGCCTTAGGCACAGGTGGGTGAGCAGAAGAACCAGTCCAGCTGACAATAGGGAGTGGAATGACCTCACACCAGGGTAAAGCCCACTATTGACTAAAGGCAAAAGGATTCAATAGCTCCAACTCCTCCCTTCAAGTTAAGGGAGAAGGCCTCAGTCAAGGTCACAGACACACCAGAGAAAGCAAGCAACACCACTTACTGGCCAACCAGGGAAATTGCACTCAGTGAGTAAAGCGTCTAGTGATCCCAACAAGAAACACCTGTGAACCAACCCCTCCCCAACTTTAAGACAAGGTCTTAAAGAAATGAAGAAGGGTCCGCAGAAAGGTGGATCCATAGAAAAATTCTTGGATGGAAATCGCCCTAATTCAGAGAGATCTAGAACATTTGAAGAGAATATAATCTGGTCTCCAGCACAGAAAGACTCCCTCGAAGAAATAAGGAAGGAGTTTAAAAATCAATTGGAAAATTTGGGGAAAAAAACACAAGAGAAGATTTAAAATTTAAAAAAATAGAAGAAATAGAAGAAAATGTAAAATATCTCATCAGCCAAACCACTGATGGCGAGAATAGGTCAAGAAAGGGCAACCTGAAAATTATTGCACTTCCTGAAAACATTGAAAAGAAAAAAAAAGCCTGGACTTCTTATTACAGCATCTAGTGATGGAAAATTGCCCTGATATCATGGAACCAGAGGGCAAAGTAGATACTGAAAGAATACATCAATCCCCTCCAGAAACAGATCCCAAAATGAAAACAGCAAAGAAAGTTGTGGCCAAATTCCAGGACTATCAGGTAAAAGAGAAAATCCTGCAAGTAGCCAGAAAGAAAGAATTTAAATATAAAGGAGCCACCGTAAGGATTACACAGGACCTGGCTGCATCGCCATTGAGGTGTCAAAGTGCCTGAAATGAGATATTTTGAAGAGCAAGGGAGCTTGGAATGCAGCTGAGAATCTACTATCCTACAAAGCTGAGCCTCTTATGAGGGCAAATACACTGAAGGGGGTGATATTCAGAAACAAAATACTAGGGAATACAGATGGGGGGGGGGCGAAATGGGGGAAAATACAAAAAAAAAAGGAAACATAGCGTGGAGTGCAATACAGTATTAGTAAACATAACTTTGAATTTGAATGGGATGATCTCTCCCTTAAAATGCAAGCGAATAGCAGAATGGATCAAAAACCAGAACCCTACGATATGATTTCACTCTCAACATACTCAATTTGGATCAATGTACACCATGGAAACAAAATAAAGACTGACAGACTGCTTTCTGTGGGGTAGGGTGGGGGGAGGGAGATAAAATTGGGAGAAAAAATTGTAAGACTCAAATAAAATCTTTAAAAAATAAAAAAAAGAAATGTTTGCTTCGGCCATAAGAGAAGAAAAAGAAATTTAAGGAATTAAATTTGTGAAGGAAGAGACAAAAGTCTCATTTTCTGCAGATGACATGATGTTATACCTAGAGAATTTAAAAAAAAAGCCTAAAAACTGCTAGAAATAATTAGCAACTTTAGCAAAGTTGCAGGATATAAAATAAACGCTAATAAATCCTCAATATTCCTATATAGAACAAGCAAGAGGCATCAGAAACAGCTAGAAAGAGAAATCCCATTCAAGATACCTTCAGACAATATAAAATACCTGATAGTGTACATGGTAAGGCAGAAGCAGAAACTTTTTGAAAACAGTTACAAAACATTTCTCAAACAAATAAAATCAGATTTAAATAACTGGACAAATATCAACTGCTCATGGATAGGCTGAGCTAATTTAATAAAAATGACAATTCTGCAAAATGAAACTACTTTTTGGTTCAGTACCAATCAAAACTCAAATGAATTCCTTTAATGATTTGGAAAAATTGTAAGTAAATTCATTTAGAGAAATAAAAAGTTGAGAATCTCCAGGGATTCGATGAAAAAAGTAGAAAAGAAGGTGGCTTAGCCCTACCAAAAATAAAATTATTTTATAAAGCATTAGTCATCAAAACTTTCTGGTATTGGGGACTTCTGGCCAAGATGGTGGAGGGAAGATAGGCACAGTTCTAAAGTCTCCTGATCTCTTCCCCATCCATCACATGAAACAAACCTCTTAAAAGAAATCCGACCCACAAAACCCAGAAAGAAAAGCCAGGAGAAAGAACAACTATCTCAGGATATGATTTGTCTCCTACAGCATCTTTGGCCAAATTTGGGAGGGTGAGTCTGGGCTCAGAGGGAGGATAAGCCCCAGATCAACCAGATTAACAGCTGAAATGGAACCTGGAGTCTGAGGGCCCGAGAGCAGGACCTGGTGGATCAGCTGTAGGGCTAGACAGCAGGGGCTTGAGTTGGCTGGGGAGTGGAGGCGCTGGTGTTGGTGCTATCCCCTGGCAGAGTGCGGACTGGGCTGGGGGGGCGGGGCGGAGAGTTCTGCAGCAGGAAGGCTTTGGACACCATCCCTGGGCTCCTCTGGTCTGAGTCTCATTACAACTCAGACTTCTCCCCTAACAAACAAATGCAAACTACTTCTGCCTCAGGCCCAGGTGTGTGAGCAGAAGAACCAGCCCAGCTGAGGAATGACCTCAGGATAGGGTAAAGCCCACCATTGATTGAAGGCAAAAGAATTCAGTAGCTCCAACTCCTCCCTTCAAGCAAAGGGAGAAGGCCTCAATCAAGGTCACAGACACTCCAAAGAAAGCAAACAGCACCTCCTACTGTCCATCCAGAGAAATTACACTCAGTGAGTAAAGCCATTAGCAATCCCAAGTCCCTGTGAACCAGCCCCTCCCCAACTCAGTTATTAGCAAAATGAAAAAGGGTCAGCGGAAAGGTGGATCCATAGAAAAATTCTTGGAAGGGAAAGACCGTAACTCAGAGAGACCTGGAATCTCTGAGGAGAATGCAATCTTGTCTTCAGCACAGAAAGACTTACTTGAAGAAATAAGAAAGGAGCTTAAAAATTTGGGAGAGACAATTAATACCTTGCAACATGAAAACAAAACCTTAGAAAGTACAATTGGACAAATACAAAATGAGAATAATTCTCTCAGATCCTCAAATGGGCAAATGCAAGAAGAAATTAATACTCTCAAAACCTCAATTGGTCAAATGGAAAGCTCTTTCAAAAGTAGAATTGACCAACTGGAAAAGGAGTTGCAAAAGGTTAATGAAGAAAACTCCTCCCCCCTAAAAAATAATGGAAATCTACAGAAACTAATGACTCCATGAGACAGCAAGAGTCATTTAAACAAAATCACACAAAAAAATAGAAAAAATAGAAGTAAATGTAAAATACCTCATCAACAATTCCACTGACCTCGAGAACAGAATGAGGAGGGGCAACCTGAAAATTATAGGATTTCCTGAAAACATTGAAGAGAAAAAAACTTAATATTACAGGATCTAGTGATGGAAAACTGCCCTGATATCATAGAATTGGAGGGCAAAGTAGTTATCGAAAGAGTACATCGATCCCTACCAGAAAAATATCCTAAAATGAAAACCCCAAGGAATGTTATGGCCAAACTCCAGAACTATCAGATAAAAGAGAAAATCCTGCAAGCAGCCAGAAAGAAACAATTTAAATATCAAGGAGCCACAGTTAGGATCATGCAGGACCTGGATGCATTAACATTAAGGGATTGAAGGGCCTGGAATGAGACATTTTGAAGAGCAAGGGAGCTTGGAATGCAGCCAATAATCCACTTTCCCACAAAGCTGAGCCTTCTCTTCCAGGGAAAAAGATGGACATATAACAAAATGAAAGAATTCCAAAAATTTCTGATGAAAACACCAGAGCTAAACAGAAAATTTGGACATCAAGCAGGAGGTTCAAGAGACACATGAAGAGGTAAAAAAAAAAAAAAGGGGGGGGTGACGGGAAAAGGAAAAAAAATGCAATCCAGTAAGTTGAAACTGGCTACATCCCAGCATGGTGGGGGAAAGATTCTCATAAATAATGAGAATTGTAACTCTAACAGAGAGAATATACCTATCCACAAATAATGGACATTCATGACCTATCTATGAGAATGCTATCTAAAGAGATGCAACTGACTTTAACCCTACTTGGGAGAAAAACTCTGATAAGTCTCAGATATTTTGACTCTATTCAATAGAATATACTGAACTAGAAGGGACAGACACTCAGAATTTTCTATGACTTAGATAGAATGATCTAAAAAACACTACCTCCTTAAAAAGGGGGACAGTAAAGAGACTGGAGGAGGGATGGGATTGAATGGGGTAAATCTCATTACACTAAGAAGTACAAAAAAAAATATGGTAATAGAGGGGAAGAAGGGAGCAGATGAGAAACACCTGAATATTCTTCTCATCAGACTTGGCTTAAAGTCAACCTACACATACTCAGTTAACTTATAAAACATCTAACCTTGCAAGTATTAAAAGGGGAGAAGGAGGGGGCGTGGAAAGGGAAGGGGAAGTGCGGGAAAAAAAGGGGAAATAACAAAAGGAAGGGAAGGGAAAAGGGTAAAAGGGAAAGGGGAAAGCAAGGTGAAGATGTGATATAGGAGGGCAAACACACTGAAGGGGGTGGTATTCAGAAACAAAATACTGGGGAATATGGATAAAGGGGCGAAAAAGGGGGCAAAATACAATCAGAGGGAAGATAGCATGGAGACCAATAAAGAATTAGTAATCATAACCTTGAATGTGAATGGGATGAACTCTCGCTTAAAACTTAAGCGAGGGGCAGCTAGGTGGCATAGTAGATAAAGCACCGGTCCTGGATTCAGGAGTAACTGGGTTCAAATCAGACACTTAATAATTACCTAGCTGTGTGGCCTTGGGCAACCCATTTAACACCATTTGCCTTGCAAAAACCTAAAAAAAAAAGTAAGCGAATAGCAGAGTCGATATTAAAACCAGAATCCTACAATATGCTGCTTACAAGAAACTCATTTGAAGCAGAGAGATACATATAGAGTAAAGGTAAAAGGTTGGAGCAAAATATATTTGGCTTCAGCTGAAGTAAAAAAAAAAAAGCAGGGGTAGCAATCCTTATCTCAGACAAAGCAGCAGCAAAAATTAATATCATTAAAAGGAAACTTTATTCTCCTAATATGTACCATAGACAATAAAGTCATTTCAATATTGAATATATATGTACCTAGTGGGACAGCACCCAAATTCTTAGATGAGAAGCTGGAAGAACTACATGGAGACATAGACAGCAAAACTCTATGAGTGGGAGACCTCAACCTCCCACTATCAGATCCAGATAAATCGAAACATAAAATAAACAAGAAAGAAGTTAAGGAGGTAAATAGATTGTTAGAAGAATTAGATATGGTAGACTTATGGAGGAAACTGAAAGGGGACAGAAAGGGATATACCGTTTTCTCTGCAGTACATGGAACTTATACAAAAATTAACCATGTACTAGGACATAAAAACCTAATTATCAACTGCAGAAAGGCAGAAATAGTGAATATATCTTTCTCAGATCACAATGCAATAAAAGTCAGATGCAATACTGGGCTAACGAGACATAGACCCAGAACAAATTGGAAACTGAATAACCTCATTTTAAAAAAATGATTGAACCAAAAAACAAATTATAGAAAGAATTCACCATTTTATCCTAGATAATGATAATAATGACACAACATACCAAAACCTATGGGATTCATTCAAAGTGACTCTCAGAGGTT